>NC_135076.1:10925000-10975000 GCF_051107435.1 Chaetodon auriga | reverse complement strand
TCAGATAGCTACAGGCCCACTCACTACACCTTTACTTTGCTTTTGCTGCATAAACCCTGATGGTAATAGTGGAATAGTGGAGTGTTATTGTCATATTTTTGTCCGTTATGATCATGATAACATTTTAAATACTCTGTCCACTGTAGAGATCTAGGAAATGCAGGATCCATCAAGAATGATGTAAGTAGTTTGCACCAGGCTGGCAGCTAGGTGGATTTCAAGGGGTCTACTTCTTCTGTTTAGTCAGACTCAAAGACAAGGGTTTGAGGTCATTTCTGTTGCACTGAAGTTTTCTGGAAAGCAGTAGGAGGTTTGCACTGCTAACCCTTTTCAACAGCAATCTTTGCAGGAGTCTGCATTTCCCAAATCTCTACAGCAGAGGTGGTGAAAAAGTTTTGCACTGAAACATGATGATAAAGCTTGCACTTGACAAATACCAGAATTTCCCTTTAAACTGTGTAAATCAACATGAATCGGGCAGATTAATTTAATATGACTGTAATTCCAAGGGATTCTGGGCTGTGCTGGACAAAAGAACAGATCACTGAGTCCTGCTGGCTGTTCTCAACGAATTAATTGTGTTTAGTGCTCAATGGACCTTCATGAGAACTCACATTTGCACAGATGCTGCATGTGCGTGATAATGACCAGTGGTCTGTTTGCTGCTGGAAACGATGACTTCAGAGGGTCTGCCACTGTTTGAGTGGTCGTCTGCTGCTGTGGTCCATTCCTTTCCCCAGGCTGCAGTGACACACACAAACACACACACACACAGATGCATACTCTATACTGCCAAACATGAGCATGTGCATGCCAGTATCAACTCCCACACATACATATACACACTCACGCACAAGCGCACACACATAAATCCATTAGTCAGACAGTGAAAAGCAAAGTGCAGAGACGGACAAACAGACGGACTGAAGGCCCACGCACCACAGCGATAACCCTGCCGCATGACTCAATTCAGGGAATATGCCCCGTCACATCAAAACATGCTCTTTGTTACCAGGCCAAAAACATGTTTGTCATGTTGCCCTCTGAGGGTTATGTGTTCCCCAACTCACAGGTCCAAGTATAATTATTCAGCATCTCAATGGTCACCATTCATCTTCTCTTATGGCAAATCGCTGCCCGGAAGTGATCTAAACATGACCGCGGGAACCTATCACAGAATATTTGAAAGCAAAGTGGGGGAGTCCAGGGGCATAATTCTGTTGTGAAGGGCTAATGCATTCACACCCACACAGATTGACTCACCCTGACAAAAGAGGCTGTGTTGTCTATTCTAGGCAGCTGGGCAGGATGGCGAAACTTGGAATCCTTTGTTGGCCGGAAGAGAAGTCAGCCTTTGTCAGATTTTTACAGAGTATATTTTACCATACGCCTTCGCACGCCCGGTCAGGCATTCAACGTTGCAACAAGGCTAAAGAAAGTTTGCATAGATTAGCAGTGTTATTGCAAATGTTGAGCCCACTTATGTGTTAATCAAGCCTTTTTAAAATGTAAGCCTTGTCTGATTGGGAATTTTCCTACACCAGTCTTCTGTCACCAAGGTTATATGTCTTTGCACTGCACACAGGCAAACTGTGCAGTGTGTGAATGAATGAGGCCAGTTTGCAATCGAGTGACGATGAATCAAGGAAATACCAGCTTGCCTTAAGGTAGGTAGTTAAAAGAACTTTTTTGTGTCTCGTAGTCACAAGTTGAGAGGAGGCATTCAGAGTAATGTGAATAGAAATTGTTCACAGACACTGGAAATAAACATTCTGTCAAAACTTTCCGGATTCTCTAATTATTTCGACCATCCATTTTTTCAATCACCCTCTTCGACCACTTGCCAGGAGCCTCTCGAAATCACAACTGAAACATAATGTGTACATATCCTACAAATGGTAGGGTGGTGGGATGGCTCAGGTCAGGGTGCTGGAAAATTTTCCTTTATTTTCAAATCTTATATACTATAATATTTTCAAAGGCTTTCCACCAGATTTTGAAACCCTGCTGCAGGGACTTGTCTCCATGCAGCTGCAAGAGCATTAGTGAGGTCTGCCACTGATGTACAGCGATAAGGCCCGGCTCACAGTTGGCTCTCTGGATCATCCCAAAGGTGATGGATGGGGTTTAGGTCAGGCTCTGTGCAGGCCTGTTGAGTTCTCCACACTGACACCCATTTCTTTGTGGACCTGTCTTTCTGGAAAATCATGTTGAAAGAGGAAAAATCCTTCTGCAAAGTTTCTACAAAATTTGAAGCACGCTTGTCTAAAATATCATTGAAGGTTGCACTATTAAAAATTCAGTAGCTCAAATCTTAATAAACAGACCAAAGGTACAAAAAATTGATCTGGTGTCCACATACTTCTGGCCATATGCTGTAACACAGGCAGCAGGTGTGATCATAAACTCGTACCTGAGGTTTGTGTGCTCCCATTCCACAGACACTCAGGTTTATTTAGTGCAGCTGGGACGTGAGAAGTTTCTGACCTGAGAAGAGGTCAAGGTCATGGGAGCCAGAAGTGCAGCTCAGAGGAAAATTTCAGCTTCCTGTACTGCTACTCTTTACAACACTGTCCCCTCTGTGTTGATACTTATTGCTTGTAGGTCAGAAACTTTCCATTTCCTGGTTGTCTTGAATGCGTTAATAGATAGGGAGTACCCTTGCTGCCAATCAAAATGAGCCTCTTGCCCTCGGCTGGGTGGAGATTGTTGCAGTAGCACTGAAGCATCCTGTTTAGTTATTCAATTACCATAAAGGCCTGTTACCTCAAAACAGGTTTATTGAGTTACATTAAAAAAAAAAAAAAAAAAAAATCTGTTTTGCTCAAAGAGCTCTGAGATGTGTTAAACTGGAGTCTGTGATCTTTGGAATATTTTGAAGGTCAGGTTTTGGATATTAAGTGTGTGGTGAGTCAACTCACTCTGGTACACAGGAAAACAGCTTGCCTTGTTAAAAATGGGCTTGGTTGAGAATACAGAGAAGCAAAGGAGGAAAAAGACAGAAAGAAAAGCAATGAGTAAAAGCTGAGACAAACGAAACTGCTAATATGTCTCCATAATAGATATGTTTTCCCATGATGTTCTGCAACAATTTTTCTCAAATTCGATTAGCTTAATTTAATATTACTCTGAACACCTAACATTTTTCATTGTCTCTTCAGTAATTTCTCCACAGACAAAGGGAAAGAGAGCAGAACAGGAGTGTGGGACGACTGCACAGGTGTGTGTGTGTGTGTGTGTGTGTGTGTCTGTCTGTCTGTCTGTGGACCACAGGTGTCTATGCACACGTGTCACTGTATACTGTGTGTGTGTGTGTGTGTGTGTGTCTCTGTTTTCCTCTCTGTGCACTGTGTTTTGTAAGAAACAAAACACACTACTGGCTGTCACAATGCATTTAGCGCATTCATCCTCTGTGAAATGTTTAGTTACTCTGTCAAACCTCTCTGGCATGGGGCCCAAGTTGCAAATTAATGTATAGCTGCTATGCACCTTGGCGATTCGTTATCCAAAGGAGTGTTTAAATAAGGCATTTAGGCAGCGGTGTTAATCTACCAACAAAGGCTCAGCTGTTTTTAGCAGATACAATGACTGTCAAGAGTCTCGGCTGGAAGTGTGTCTATTCATGCACAGCTGAGTCGTATCAGCCCCACACACACACACACACACACACACACACACACACACACACACACACACACACACAAGCACACACTTGGCAGAAAAGCACACTCAGAGTTTGGCTGTGCTGCTGCTTTGGCTGTTGAAACATGATAATTCTGATAACATGAGACTTCGTGTGAGTTTGGATTTGAACTAAGACACTCAGTGTAGAACTGAATTCGGCCTGAAGTGTGAAACAAGGTTGTGTGTGGTCTGGTGCATATCCACTGAGATGCGTATCTCAAGGGGGAGATGAGTTTACACCAGCTATTTCTCTTAGCAGCTGTGCGTGTATGTGGACAACCCACAGAATATATACACTGACTTCATTTCATAATTATTTCTCAAAATGCTTACAGATGCGAGGTCCTCAGATACTTCTTCCTCCATTTCACCTGACTTATTATTAAGTTAGACTATATGATTTACTGTTCTTTAGCACAATGTTTTGGGTGGAGTCCAATGCATGCTGCTCCTAATGTACAGTATATTCACATTAACAGAGGATGCTGCTGTTGCTGCTGCTGGTGCTGGATCTCTTTGAAAAAACAACTTTTTGTTATGAGTTGGTTTAGGACCGAATTGTAGCACCACCAGAACACAGAAGCTGCTTTCACTGATGTTAGTAGTGACACAGACAGATAAGCCGTAGTAGATCAAGCCGATAACGAATGCTGGAAAGTCTTGAATGATACCAAGAACAATCTGACACTTAATGGGTGTGGGAGAGCAGCTTAAATACTGGACTGATTGGAAAGAATCTCAGGTGTGTGGGCAGGTGAGTGTGCAGGTGGGTGTGGCTGGCAAGGGGAGTGAGAGTGGAAAAGCACTGACAGCACAGGTGAACAGACGAGAACACACGGCAGCAGGTACCGTAGTGTGACACTTTCATAAATGAAAACAGGGATGTGATAACTGAATCAATGAAATAATAAGTAAATCTTGAAAGCGGTCCTTTGGAGTATGACCATGTCATTGTTAACTTTAAATTTATTTAAAACTCTGTTGCAGGTCATAGAGTTTAGGAATTTAGTTTGGTGGATGTTTCGATGACTTTCAGATAGCGAGATCAATCCAGGCGAGGCAGGCATTTCCACAACTTTCACTCATCTTAGTATTTGTTTTGATGTTGTGTACATAAAGACAGAAGACATTCAAATCTGATCATCCAACTACAGACTATACCTCTTGTTTTCTCCCGTTTGCTGTGCGGCAATCCCCAGACTGATTCTTTATGTAATCCAGACAACAGAGGCAACCCAGTCAGCGTAAGGCGGCAAGCCTCTCCATCTTGGGATTGCTGCTCAATGAAGTGGTGGCACTTAAAAATGTGATTTGACTTTGAACAGACTTATTTCTTGAGAAAATACCAAATATATTGAATTTGAACTTGTGTCAGATTCAACCACATGGGCTGAACAGTTTCATAACAATAATTAATCAGATTAGTGTTTGCCTTGTCTTTGCAGCTGACAGAAACATAGGCCTGATTTAGGCTAGACACGCAGTGCTGTGAGCTTGTCACATGTTCCACAAAGTATATAAATCAACTTAAATAATCTAATAAGTGCAAACTAAATCAGTAAGCAGAATTCAGAGAGAGAGAAAAGCCTCAACTGTGGCTGATATGCTCAGATGGTTAATGCTTCGAGCCTTTTATGTTTGTATATCTTATGAGCTGAAAGCTGCGATATGCGACTTTCTGACCAAGTATAGTGTCACACATTGTTGCTAATATGCAGAAAAATGTCATCGATCAATCAGGTGACATGGTGTCAAATGTGATATTTACTCAAAGGGATGAAGTGCAGCAGTATCAAGAGTCCAATCAGGGGCTCCATTTACACATGTGATCTGTGCCTGGATGTACTGAATTATTATTATCTAGAAAATGGCATCCAACCAAAGGTGGTCTGGCCAATGTGTTCCAAATGCATTTATGCCTGGCATTAACAAGAATTTTCCCTTACCTACATCACATGTTAGTGCCAGGTGTAAAGGGGGTAAGATTATACAAATCCTCATAGGAGATGTTTTTAGTGTTGCATTACACTTTACAGACTTTACAAAGACAAAGCAAACTAATGTTGTTTACCTCTGCAAGAGGTAACTGATTTCTCAGATTAGGAAATTGAAAAATCTTTTTACCTACAGAGATGACAAACTAACAAATATCAGATAAAGATTTTTTTTTTTTTGTTTTTTTAATCCAATGTTTGTTTTTTCTTGTTTTGTTTTGTCAAAGTTTGATAATTGTGCTGACACCAAATCAGAAAGAGAAAAGTTGAGGGCCGTGGTTTCAGCCCACAGTGTAACTCCTTTTAAAGTTTGCTTATGGTGAAGGAAATATATATCAGCTTGGCACACCAGCTATTTCACAACTAAGCTGTGCCATACCAAGTCAGTGGGTTTGTGAGAGAGTGAAAGACAAGAAAAAAACCTGACAAAGAGAGAGTGAGGTTTGCTCAAAAAGTGTTTCATCTGTTCTCCTCAGCCCCTGTGTCAGACCCTCCCCATCCAGCTGTGAGGCCAGAAAGTTCAGAAAAAGGCCCTCAGGTGTTTTCTGATGGATCAAGCCTACGAACAATGAAGGCTGTATGTCTTGCGTTTCACTGCCATCTTGGTGTAGGTCAAAGAGCTCGCCATCCTCGCTGCCTCTCCTGCAAACAGTTGACACATCATGATGAGTGAAAGGTGTGCGGAGAGCGAGGGAGCACGGGCGGCTTGGTGGGAGTAATGATACGTGACAGAGAGGTGGAGGGAGAGCTTCGTTTGGGTCTGAGCATGTTGCAGCGCTGCCTAATTGAAGGATGTTTTAATGCTGTCGGAGGATGGCAGGTTGGAATAATCATAGCTATTTGTTTACGCAGCAGACACCCCGATTGACTTTTAATGGCTGCAGCCTGTGCACGGCCTCTAAGCACTCGGGTGAATTTGGCTTTCATTGCCGCATGGAAAACATTCACTCATCTCTTCTGCTTTCCTCTCTTGGTTTGCATGAAGATGTTGGATTCTGCACAATTGATGAGTCATTGCCGACTTTGCAAGGCACTTTCACATCACATCTGACCATTCTGACAGCAAAGTATATGTGTTACAGGTCGGATTCTGTAGGAATCCAGTTCATGGTCAGTATTACTACAGCTTACTGTACTTTACTATAAGTGTGGTAAATAATCTCACCTCAAAGATCAACACAGTCCTGAGCTTCCAAGCGTGGAACACTGGTCATATGATAACATGTCATTATATATTCACATTAAAATGTTTTGTGGACATCCTCTGATTCTTTTAAATGTGCAAGACTTGCTTTTGTGCCTTTGAATTCAGAATAAATTATATCCCTATGAAAATACAGTTTCAGTAGAACATATGTATATGTCCTTGAGGAAGTTAAAGGATAATTCCAATCATTTTTTGCAACTCAGGTGGTCATTTTATCCTCTTACCATCATTTTGATTGGTTATAGGGTTTAATTACTGACAAATTTGGGTGTGTGAACTTTTAGTTTGACCATCAAATGAAGCATTCAGATAATACAGTAAAACTTCTGGCTTGTTTAGAATCTGTCTAATGATCTGAACCTTGTTTCTTCCCCTGTTGGACGTTGTTATAGCGATGTCACCATATTCTCATAAACAGCATACTACAAAAATAAGACCCAAGTTGCTGAATTATTCTTTAAAGTGAAGTATTAATACACATCTGACAGCATGATGATAGCCACTTCTCTTTCCCGTTGATTAAAAACCCGCATATGTCTAAGGATGCCCAGGCACGGGCTGCAGGCTATCATTAGCATGCTGTTTATTCATTGAGAGATAAGTTTTGTCTGACCTTCTCTGAGGCTGGGTCAGGGGTCACATCACCAAAGGGGGCTTAAAAATGGCTGCTGCTGGTGGTGTCCATCTTCGCGATAGCTTCCAGGGCAGAAACTTCCTGTTTACCAAATTAACAACAAAAGCTGCCTTGTTATCATGCATTATTACTACCAAGAACATCTTAGGGAGTCTTGAAGTCGGGGTGACTGTGGGGGTGAGGGGCAGGTCCTGTAATCTGCAGCTGCAGTGGGGGGTCAGTTTAGTTGGAACGGAGCCTCTTTTTAAAGCTACCATACACCTCTCAGTTCCTGATGGGGCATTGATCAGTTGGTGGTGGAGGGGGAGGAGGGGGAGGAGGGGGAGGGAGAAAAGCACTGGAACACTTTGATCTCCTCAGAGATTCTGAGGCTTTGAATGTGGACAATATTGCCTGGTGTGTGAATGAATTTGGGAATTTGGACATAGTAAAACAATGAGTATGACACTGTGTTTTGACCAGGATCCGTTAAACAAATACCATGAAAAATACTTTTTTCAAAAGTTTGAACATTCGATTGTTTTGATGGATTGTAAACAAAAGAAATAATAATTTCGACTACCATCACCACACAATTGCACCAGAACGCTCTGACACAAACACACACTGGACTGATGTTTAATTACATTAATGTGCTATATCAGTCGTTGGTAGCGCTTTAATTATGGATGAAGATGTAATGACACTGCCATTAATATTTAATTAAAGGGCAATAAAGTGTTATTTGGCAGCATTACAAAACTAGACACTAATAAAGGAATGTCTTTAGCTAGTAATCATAGAAGACAGAAGAGTCCTGCGCCTCTTAAAATTTGACTGTCTGAAAAGATAAGTAGAGGAGGACACACAGAGGTCAAAAGTGTGTATACATTTGTGTTTTCACAGTTGTCAAGGTCTCTGTGATCAAAACCCACAGAATCGGTGCTAAAGTAGAACGATCTTATCAAGCTGCAGTGAATGTGTTGCCTGTGCCTCTCATTTGCTCAATGCAAAACACAACATGACAGCAACCTAATGGATACAAATAAGAGGGAAGAAAGGAAGTGAATGGGGCACTGTAGTGATGGTAAACCCCCCTGGCACAGTCTGTGTATCTGTCCATGTGGTAGCCTCCAGTCAGGTAAACAACTCACTGGGTCAACACAGTCAGCTGCTCTTGGCGCCGAGAGTTCAATACACTGTGCTGTGGTTTATTTCTGCTCAGTTTCTTTGATGAATAACACTTGAGGAGGTTTTATGTGACACAATTTTTCCCCTGGCTTTTACTATTCACCCCTTTTGATAGAAACAATCACAATTAATTTCTTAATCCTCACAAGAAGTCTGCAGGCCCAGTAGGGCAGGACTGTGTCCAAAGTTTGCCCAGGCAGGAATGCATGATGCCAACAGGCACAAAGTGTGGCTTAGCACCAGACACCCATGCGGTGACATTGAGATGCTAAAGCTGTAGCTTGTTTACACAAGTTTCCCCCTTTTCTCCTCTCTGAAGTCACCATTTAGTCACACAATAGGCACAATGTGGCCCTCATCTGTGAGTGGGCCGGGCTGACAAGGCAAGCAGTCAGCTGGGGCACTCTGGTTTGCTCTGGAGTGGATGTTTACATCAGTGGGATGAAGCATTGTTTTAACTGAGAAGGCCATGACACACACGCAACTTTCTGAGGTGATTAAAATGGTAAATACTGTTTGGGATCATAATGAAAACATTTTTCTCTGCTTGGTCCTTTAATCTTTAATAATGTTGTCCAATTTTCAATTTCTCTTGAGAACTCAAAGCAATTCTGCCAATCCTCCAGAAAGGGGATTTCACTTTCTCCTCTCTAATTACTCGCTTCACTTTAGGCCATTATTCAAGAACAGTTAAAATCTTGCTTTCCATAAAAACCTGTGTGGCTAATATACATTATCATAATACATAATCTGCAGGTCTGTAACAGGATGCAAACTTTAGTCTCCTGCATCAAAGTCATATAACCAAACTTTCTGCCTTGCGACATGAAGGGCACAGTTCTCCCTGCACTGGTACTGAACATTGGTATTGGATATAAATTGTGAGATGCTGAACTGTCCAAAATCAGTGGAATTTCTGAGGATACTGGGAACACAAACTAACATGTAGCATGGTTTTATTTGTCAGCATTTTAAACAGGATATAACTTTCTTCAACCTGATTAGAGAACAAAGATCTACACGGAGAGACCGAAAAGAATTGGAAATAAACTATTTGCATGCTTTCATTCTATCATTCTCTGAATCGTCATTGCACCAGCAAGAGTTGTATCCTAAATGTCTACATTTCCAAGCCAACTTCTTACAGAGTGCAGGGCTGACACGCAGACCTCAGAGCTCCCTCGGCATATATTAAGTCCAGCTAATGAGCTGGTCAATGTGACGAGAGGCGGCTGTGATCGATGTCCCCTCTGAATTGATGTGCTCTGCAACGAAGGACACTGACCCACCGAGAAATGTTGATGAAGTAGCCGCCTGGAAACTTGCACTTCCCACACAGTCTGAGAGGAGTCTGTGCACACCATTAAGAGGACAGGGTCATATCAGTGGACTTTGCAAGTTATCAGCATCGTTTTATATTAAAGAGAAATGCTGTGAAGTTCAAGTATACTAGCGGTGAACATGGTGTTATTCTGACTGCGTTCATGCAATATCACAGCATGACAATTAACGAAAAAACAGATTCAAAGATTGCATATATTAATGGTGCACAAGGCCAATAAACTCTGGTACTGGGTTGGCACTAGTATAAAGAAACTGATTTATTTAAAATCATATAAAGAGTAAAATCAAGCATTACTTTATATATTGCATCCAATTCTAAATGTCTAAATTGCATCTTTATGCATCATGTGAAGACTAAGTCTGATTTCTGCAAGCTTTAAATAGTTTGCTAATGCTTGTGTTTATATTTCAATTAATATCTTGAGCAATAATGAATCTGGAAGTTTCAGATTTACAAGCATTAATGTTTGCACTGATATACATACACTGCAGAGCAGATATAAAGTTAGCCTTTGAAAGAAATTATGGCCAGTAGTATAACTGAAACTATGTTTTCTTAATGATGTAAAACTTGACATGCAGTTCAGCTTCCTTCATCTTCGTCTAATCATGAACAATGTATGGATATCTCCGTTTTTGCTCATTTCAGGCCCAGTGGAAGAGACTGGGCTGAATCTGCATATAGTAATCATCAGAAAATTCCCCAGCAGAATATATTTGCATAAGATTATTACTCATTGGCAGTGACCCCGAATAAGGATGAGCCACATTACTAATAGGCCTCTCTTAATGCTAATATATAAATCCTGGGATATATATCGGCTTTGACATTAATGACTAAATGTTACTTCTCAGCCTTGTCGCAGCGATGATCAAAAGTACTTTACTTTGCTTTTTTCCCCCTTCTCTTTAAAATTTCAGTTCTGTCTTCCTTTTCCGACTAATATTGTGGATAAAAGATTTCTGTGTGTCAGGCTTAAAGAGGCGAAATTATTCAATGACTCTGGCACAGAAAGTTTTGGAGGCAGGGCTCTGAAGTTGTGGGGGGACTTTGAACTTAGTGTAATTGTAATATATCAAATAGTTTAGAGGAAAGTAAAGACATTTCTACTCCTAAGATTTAAAATATTCAGGATAGAAACAACACTGATTTTGCTGCAGTTAATTATTTGTCTGACAATTTGGTGATTGATAAATAAATGCTGGGAAAGTCTGCCTTTCTTTCTGTCTCTTTGCATTCCCTTTTCCATCCAGCCATTCTGTCTCAACTGCACATCAACCAATAAAGATGAAACGTCTCTAAAAGAAAAAAAAAATCCAGTGTCCCACCCAACTCGTCTGCCATCCTCAGGTCCTGTTCAGTATGCAGTGCGGGCAACAACTCAATTAACCAGAAGCCCCTAGCCATCACACCAGCAGGCTGCCTCATAATATTTCCCATAATGTTTCATCCAATTTGGAGAGTTTGACGTTTACCCCCTGCAGGACTGCAGCGATAGACAATGACTGAAGGCGAGGGGGCACTGAGGTGGTGATGGTGTGTGTGTGTGTGTGTGTGTGTGTGTGTGTGTGTGTGTGTGTGTGTGTGTGGTGATGGGTACTGGATATCATCACCCGGGCCTGCAGGTGAACATGTATCATAATTTCTTTTTACCAACTCTTCCAAAACTTTGCAAGTGCAGGTATATATTTTTCATTTTTCTTGTGCATAAACTCATAAAAGTACAACCTCAAAAAAAGTAGAAAGGGTATGTATATATACTATATATGTGTGTGTGCGAATGAGAGAGTGTGCAAAAATGATTTTGTGAATATTGTACACACTGCAGAGGTAATAGACTGCTGAAACAGAGGGTGTTTATAGTGCAGTACCACTGGATAAAGATAATGTTTTAGGAGTTTCACAGGGCTGCAGCCATAAGATCCTCCACTCTAAAACAAGACTTTTGAGAAGCCTGGAAGCCATTTTAAAGGCTTCCTGTCATTGGCGTGACCCTCTCTTTACCTCTTTACTCCCCCCTCAACCCTCCCTCTTTCCCTCCATCTCCCCCGTTTTCTCGGACAGAAGAGGACTTTGCACCTCGTAAGTGACGGTGAAGGAGTCACCCCGGTGGAACTGATGCCCCCGATCAGCGATGGGCTGGAAAAGCATAAAGACAGAATAGGAAGGGGTGGAGGGTGGGGAGAAAGAGCAGAACGCTGAGACAGCACTTTCTCCAACCCACAGAGGGAGAGGGAGAGCGCAGTGGGGAAGAGTGAGGGAGGTAGGTAAAGAGGGGGAGGAAGAAGAGGGAGGGGTCTCATTTATGATTAAAAGATAGGCCAGATAACCCTGCGAGCCTGGCCCATCACTCTCCTTTAAAATGAGGTTCTAATGGCATCAGGGGAGGAAGGGGAGGCTTGGGCATCATTAACCAGAATCTCTGAATCCTTAACCCGGGGTAGGGTACCTCTCGCCTGGGGAAAGAGACCACCTAAGTTGCCTCGGAGCTGTGCATAATGGCGAGGAGTGTGCACTAAGTGAGAAATCTATGGGCACTGCATGCATATTGTTAAGTTTCCTAACTGTGTGTCTGCTCAGGAGCAGGAAATCAGCAAAATGCCTCGGAGCCACAGAGATTAGAGGATGTTATGCGTGTGCATGTCACCGTATAGTTGTGTACGTGTGCATCAGTGTGTGTGTGCCACTGCGTGTCCACCATCGCAGAGTCTCTCTTCAACATGTCGCTCCTAATGAGTAGGTGATTAACGATAATGTATCTCATTAGTTAAAACAGGTTTCATAATGACACAGAGTGCTACTAGAGCCACCACTCTACAGCCCTCTTCAAATATGGCTTCTAACAGCCGACTCCACTCCCGCTGAAGCTCAGTTTGCACTTTCCATCCCCCAGTACAGGAGGGTAGAAGTTAGATTTGATGTCAAGTTGAGCCTATTTTTTGTTCTCGTTTTCTTTATTTTGTTTCAATTTACAAGCCAAATTTTGGAAATCAATAGCTTCAAAATGATATGTCTCATAATTTTTAGGTTTTGAGGTTATTTTAGAAAAGATTGGTTTAAAACAATTTCTCCCCATTTTCCTATTTTCTCTCCACCCGTGCATCCTTTCTCCTCCATTCTGTATCCATCTTGTATCTCTGCCATCAGTGTCTTCTCTCGTCTTCTGTTATTCTCCACTCTGGCCTCCACTTGCTCCCTCTCCTGTCTGTGCAAAGGGCAAAGCGCTGCTGCCATTTCCCAGCCCGTCTTGCAGCCTTGATCCAGAGGAATGCTAATAGTTTGCAACCTGACCCAGTGTCTCTCCAGTGCTACCCAAACAGGGCAGTCCAGCCATCCAAACCAACACCATGAATGTTTCCATCGCTCATATTGAGATATCAGTATCTTTATAGTTAGAAATCATCCATATTTTACCAGCCCTTCTCCAGCTGCCCCCATAACTCTTGCTTTGCTGGGTCTCAAGCAACATATCTGTCTTATTTTGGGTCCCATGTCTACACAGTGTTTCAGTCTGAAAGACGATACATGGAGGCGGCTGACATGATGCCAGTGGAGGAGGCACACTAGGTGGGACATCAATCATGACGTGCAACACTTTCCATTTTTGACAACATTTCAACAGCTTGGGAACTGACTGCTGAGGTGCAAATCACTTTTTGTCATGGACATGGCCGTGCCCCAATATTTTCCCTTGTGTTTTCTTATGTTTCCCTCTTCCCTGTGGCTCTCGTGCCTCTGTCTGTTTCTCTCAATGGGTCCATACCACCATGCGCACCATTTGACAGCTATAGTAGTCAGCAGATCCAGTTCCATTTCGCTGCCATTTATGTCACTACAACCACATGGCCTGTGCAAACACAAACAAGTCAAGGCAGATTGATAAGACAGAGAACTGATGAATGCCATTTAGGTTTACATAAAATCACATTGTGAACATTACTGTCCATGCTGGCAATTATGTCAACCAGGAAAGCTACCACGGCTTTTGCCCTGTAGGCTAACGTTTGTTTTATCAGCTGACAGTTACGTGGTTGCTGCTGATGACTGACAGATTATGCTCCATTTAAACAGTTTTTGT
The DNA here is from genome assembly GCF_051107435.1 of Chaetodon auriga. NCBI lineage: Eukaryota > Metazoa > Chordata > Actinopteri > Chaetodontiformes > Chaetodontidae > Chaetodon > Chaetodon auriga. The sequence goes on along the minus strand of NC_135076.1, from coordinate 10,960,888 downwards.
TGCCCTCGCCATTATGTGTGTGGTGGCGCACTGAAATGGAGCAGATCCTGTGTCTGTGTGTCAGTGCCGTGGTTGTGCCGATCCCGTCCTGACTCTCCTGGATCCCTCCTCATGATGCGCACCTGCTGAACCTGCCCATCCACTGTCCATCAGTTTGTCAGCTTGCAAGTATTTCAACCCTGGCTCCTCACCCATTTCGGTGCCGGATCATTCTCTCTACTACTGTTGCTGGCCTTTGTGGAGTTAACCTGAGAACCATTCCTCATGTTCATTCTTAACTGTTAGCCTACTGCCTTTTTCCGTGCACCTCAGGATCACCTCACATCTGCCTGTTTGCCAGCCTGCTATCCCTGAACCTCTCCAGCATCCCATACTTACACCGTTGCCCCCCATTCCTGCCCAGGCATGCTCTGCCATCTCCCTTCGCTCATCTGTCCTCGTCCCCTGCCAGCCATCATCTCCTCATCATCTCCTGAGTGCAGCTGTCTAGCTTGTATGTCAGATATATTAATGACAGAACCAGCATTTTGTGATATGTTATGCACAAAATGAATTATCACCAGGAAAGTTGAAGTTGGCAAAGTCTAATCATTTTCAAAATGTGAGAATTTGCTCTGGCTAGCTAGCTAGCTAGCTAGCTAGCTAGCCAATATCATCCTAGTTAGCTAACGTTATGTGGGGTGAAATGTGCAAAGCATTGTAAAGAGTGAGCTAAAATTTAAGTACGTTTGGAGAGAAACTGTCAAAGGCAAAGGCTCATTACAATGTCTGTTCTCACATTTCATGTTTTTTCTAGTTTCATCTGTCTATATATGTTGCCATGAAACACTGACCTAGCAACATTTTAGCACCTTGAGGTAATGTACTGAGTGAATCTTTCTGTGTGTATTGCTCACGTTGTTAATGTTAATGTTAATGTCTGAACTCCTACATTGCATGTAAATAGTCATTAGGAACTCTGCCTGAGTGCCATGACGGTTATAAACATAAACACCTGCTGCACTGGTTATAATTGTAACTCTGCCTCAGAATATGACAAGTCATATTTTTTATACCTAAACAAACATTGAGATAAATGTGATTGTGGGAAGCTCTATTAAGACCTTCAGTGGTCAGTGTAGTCATATGTGTGTCAGTGACTGTATGTGATGTTCTGTTATGTACAAAATTAAATTATTATGTTGATTAAGTTGAAGGTGACAGAGTTGGATGGCATTGAAAATGTGAGAATTTGTTTAAACGATCATTGTTTATTCACTTTCTAAACTGAGACGTGAGATGTAGCAGTTTGGTGTAGGTGGGGGGCTGAAATGCAGAGATGATGCATTTTTAGAATCTGTGTCGGTGTGGACAGGCAGGAAACAGTTGCAGAGTGCCGAAGACTGTTTGCTTTTCAGTGTGTGTGTGTGTGTGTGTGTGTGTGTGTGTGTGTGTGTGTCCAGTAGGCCACACTGGTCAGGCTGTTTGTGTGTGTGTGGGTGGGGGTGTTGACAGTGGGGGGAAAACCCTTTTAGCACGTTCATAAAAGTGGCATTTAGCATTGTCACAACAACTGCTTAGGAAAAGCCAAGCCTCCATTAAACAAGGGCAATGATGCACTACAAAGTCACAACCCCTCAGCACAGCAGCCCGCCGTCCAGCCAGCAGACCCCTCTGCATAACTTACTGCCTGTATTGTATACAGTTCCTGGTACACAGCAGCACAAGAGAGTTTTTCTGAGTCATTTCCAGTGTGAAGTTATGGTGTTGATTAGCGCAGTGACAGGTGCCATGATTAAAATGGCTGATAGTAATAGTGCAGCATTCATGCATTGACAACTTTGCTCTGCATGGCTTTGTGAGGGGTGATGTATGACACCATTAGGGTAACCTCAGGGCCCTGGAGGACACTTATCTCCCTCGTCACGTCCTTCACACTTCCCATTCTCCCTCCAACAAAAGGACGCCTGCTCCCCAGTCTGCATGCTTATGAATTGCGTGTGTGTATGTGTGTTTGTGTATGTGTGCGATCTGTATGTGTTGACTGTCCATCTGCAGTGTGAACATTAATACTGGTGTATATGTACAGTAGCATGTTTCATTATGTCTGTGTATATGTTTCAGTTCATACTTCTGTGTCAGGTGTAGGTTTTTTTTTATATTACAGTCGAGGTCACTACACTGTACTGTGACTTTCTTCTGTACTTTTGCTGTACAAAATACTTGTATAGCTTGCTGACGCTGAGCCTAAAATTTAGCACAATCTGTATTTTAGTTTGCTAAGCATTTTTAAAATCCCCTTTCTTTTCTGCATCCATTGTTCCTCACTGATACACAAACTGTACCACAACAAAATGGATTTGATCTTCAGCAGTTCACCAAAGCTTATATTATTATTTTTTTTTACATGTTCTGTCCACATAGTTGATAGAAAGTATTAGTCTTAGTTCTCAGTAAAAACACTGAACATAAACTCTTTTTAGAAATGAGGGCTCATTGCAGAAGTGAAAAACAGACCAATCCTATCTTTTCATTTGAGGAGCAGGCTTGATAGGAAGCTTCATGTTTGCGTGCTTTGGATGGGTGCAGTGAACCTGTGGTACCTTTGATAAAGACAGAAATGACTCTGCACACTTCAGTGGGTGCCCACGTGGAGGGCTCTGTCAAAGAGTGCAAGGTTGTCCAGCAAAAAGTTGAGACTGGCTCAGCTTTTGCGTCAGTGCAATGCTGCTGTTGTGTTGACCAATCAAATATGTCCAAGGGCTAATAACTGTTGCTGTCATAACGTCGACAACTTCTTGATTTGCAAAATCCTGTCTCATAGTGTCATAAACAACTGTGCAATGTTTCTGGGATTGTGCCTCACCGGTGCCTGAAACATTATATCTATGTGTGCTTTTGGTGTAAACAGGCAGCAGGTTTCTGTCTTAATGGGCCCAGGCTGAGTCCTATGATGAGTCAAAACAGAGCACTGTATGAGTTGGAATCATTGTCACAGTGAATGTATTGCCTCAAAATGCATCATGTGTATTTAGTAGTGCTCGTGGTGACGTACAAAGCACAAGATAACTGTAAACACCTCTTCATGCCCGTGGGGCCTGTCTGTCGCGCTGCGCTGGGCAAATGTTTGTGAGAACACCTCCGTAAACATGCACATCCATGGGGGGGTCAGCCAAGGGGTGGCTGACACCTAATGCACCCCCCAACCAACACTGATACTGCAGTCATGTCAACGGAAGTGTAAGGCAATACCCAGTTTTCCTAACAAGTTGAACCCGGCCGGAGGCATCCTGGCATCCCGAGACTCCAAACACTTGTTCCCTCCCCACTTCAAAAATACACACACCCTTATTTTTGGCGGCATGCAACCCCTTAATTATTTCAGTGGGCTGAATTTGAGACGATTGGGTTCTTAAGGTTTTGCGGAGGGCATGGAGTCAGGATACTGAGGAACAGCAAGAAAGAAACGCCGAAGGCGACAGGATATTTAAGGGAGGGCGGAGGGTCAAGTTTTAGAGGATAGACACGTACACTCGCATAAGAGCACATGTGAACTCACTGCTGTCCCTGTCTCTCCCGTCTTCTTCTCTCCTGTCCTCCAGCCGTTAACCCACCACTGCTGATGAGAAAAGCAGACGCATGTGCTAAGCTCTCTCTTTCCTTAGGATTGATAACATTTGTAATTGAGGTGCTTACGATGGAGTGCCAGCTTCCTCAGTCACGCACGGTGGTTTCCAGGTTGTCTCAGCGCAGAAATGGGAGGCGAGGGGGCGATAGGGGGAATTTGAATGTGTTAAGAGTGTGTGGTGTCCACACGGCCGTTCGCAAACAAACTCGGGCGGAGAAAGCTAAGATCAAATTCAGTGCCCTCTAAAGGCCAGTGAGGTGATTTATGCCAGCACTTTTTATTGGTGAAAATCAAAACAGACGGAGAAAAACATTTGATGAAGGCTCATTACAACACAAATAATGTCACTGTTATGTCCATTATATGAAACTAGTGTGTTTATTAATACATAAACAGGGCTGTTAGATGTTTTGACATTCGTATGAACATTTTCTGAGTTATGAGCGCTGTCTGCTGACATGTGAGTCCACTGTGAGCCTGATTCTAAGTGTTTTTTCAGACGACTTCTTGTTTTCGTATGTCGTTGTGTTTATGCCTTTCCTCAGTGCTGCAGGCACAGGCTGTGATTTTGACAGATTTTAACAACTTTTAACAAAAATTTTATTATGAAAAAGCCATAATCCATCATACCTAATAATGATAGTACAATATCAAGAAATACTGTGAAATCTGATGTGAGGAGCAAAATAAACTGTTGTAAAATATACTGTAGTAGTGTAGCTTGTAAATTCTAGCTAAATATTTAGGATTTTGTTACATCTAAAAAATTCTAATCAGGTCTAGAATGATCTGCGGTTGATTTGTTGTTGATATCACACCGATTATTTGATTACAAACACCTGTTGCTTGCCTATGAAGATGGTTGTGTGGTGAGTGATGTAATGGAACAGCACGAATATAATTAGAGTAATGATGCATTGACATGTAGTTTGCTGCCAAAATGTCGGCAATGACGACGAACCAGTTTCAGGGTATCGGGCCTGTAATAGAAATTTCTATTGCGAAATTTTGTCCAAATTTAGCCACAGTTAGTCTGTCAGGTGTTCGGAATTGTTTGCTTTACATGTTCATAGATTTCATCATGTATTTTAAATAATTATTTTTCTTTAAGGAACATTTTTTTAATAATTTATGGGGACATTTGCTGATATGGGCCAGATAAAACCCATATAACACCGTAATGTGTAAGAATCACACTGAACTGTGATCCTGACCCTGTGAGGGTCTTCTTTTATTAAACGATCATGTTTATCAAAGAAAAGAGGAATTATGTCTCAACAAGTCCCGTTCAGGCTAATAAACACTGAGCAGCACTTATCAGTGCAGATCAATAGAGACTGAATGAGAGTAATAGCTTTCACCTTAAAACACATATATTTCAATTAAGCCCAGTTTTCAAACAGACACTTGACATTTTGAGAGCAACTGCTGGGTGCATCAGTGGTTAAATATAAACATCCAAACTGAATCACTGATTATTTGAGACAATTTTTAGAGTGAGAGAAATAAGAGCTGCAGGTGGAAAAAAAGAGAAAGAACAGATAAATGATATCCAGCTGGTTTCATCTTTGGAAAGGCCAAGTTTCCTTCTCCCTACATTTGTGCTTTACGAAGTATTTAAACTGTAAAGTTTAAAAGTTAGTTGTACAAATGACCTACAGAGATCGTGGCTCCCAAATGGCAAGTCTAAAAGGAACAACTCCGATAAATCACGGCGTGAAACTTGAGTCCGGGGCTGTTGTCGGAGATTTATCGGCAGCTGTATTTTTCTAGTGTCAACTGATGTTCCATAAGACTTAGCCAGCGTCTTACGTTGCTTTCACCCATGCTCACTCCCCTCCAACACATACCCAAACACACACACACACACACACGTTCACACTGCTCTGCAGCCATCACACACACAGATAGACAGATGCACACACACTTCTCCACTCCATCAACAGCGGCCCAGCATTTAAATTTGAGAGCTATTCCTGTGAGACTGTTAAACACGACAGATTGAGATGAGTGGCAAACCTCTAGTGCTAGCATTAGCCCACTTATCTTATTAGTGGGGCAGTTCTAACACATTTGATACCCCCCCGGCTACTGCTGCTGCTGGCCTCAGGGAACCTGCAATGGCTTCAAAGACCAGATCTGGCGTCCTGGTGGCTCAGCATGCTGAGACGCATACCACGGCGATGTCGGTTTGAATTCAGTCCGCGGCAGTTGCTGCATGTCTTACTGTCACTCTATCTTTCCAGTGACTGGTCAGTCTCAACTATTTGATGAACAAGTTCCCACATAGTTTTGATAGATGAAAGAGAATGAGAAATATAAGTACTTTCCACACTAAATATGATTTCCATCCTCTGAATTATTTCATATTACATTTGATTTGATGTGACCTCTAATTGGGCGGCTTTAGGTGCGGGCCGTCTGATTTAAAATATAACATGAAAATAGAACTCAAAAGCAGACGTTTTCATCTAAATCATGCTTGAAATGCTAAAAATGATAACAATGCAGTTTTGAATATATATGTGATAAAATGGCAGACCAAGAACTGACCAGGGACTAACTTCATTATTTCTTAGCTGTAAAATTGCTGCTGGAAACACTAATTTCTTAACCTTTTAAAATTGCTTTATTCCAGTTCACTAGCTTGTGCTATGCCCAAATAAATACATATTAGTACTGCATTAGTGCTTAATCAATAAGGAGCTCACACAATGTTATTACACAAAGCAAATTACCTGTGGTTGAGCACTACAATGAAGGACTTGCTCAGTATTCGTGTTAGAGTAATTCAAGGATAAGCCTATAATATGTTTCACGTCATTGAGAACACACAGGACTGCAGAAGCACAGTCACCAATGTCACAGTGAAGCCTCCTGACAGCTAAAAAGGTCTCAAACTCACTGACAGTCAGCGTTTCTTCAGCCATGGCTGGTGACCCCAGGCTGGGTCACAGGCCTATTTCTGCTCAGAACGCACAGAACAAGACTACAAGTTGTTTTTCACAACTGTGGATTGCAGGGTTAGAGCTCATTTCTTCAAGTTGGGTGGTAAAATATGGACAGCTTCATTTAACCAAGAAATGAGCTCAGGTTAAAAACCTTTTTTGCAGGACTCAGAGGCTGCAACCAGCAAATGACATCACTTGAAAAGTGACTGAACCAATTAATCGATTATCAAAATAGTTGCCAGTTAATTTTTCTATTAATTGCTGCAGCTCTTATTATGCTTAAGCTTTATTTATTCAGAAGAGAATTTGGACTTGAAGACAATAAGGATCAACACAATAGACAGGACTAAAAGGACTTTTTTTTTTTTAAAGATAAAAAAAAGTAATCAAGATAGTGAATTTTATTAGCTGTGTTCTTTGCAAATACTAGATGAAATGCAAAATATTTTTGTACACTCTAAAATGTCTAGAAAGAAATGAAAATCAGCATGCAGAAAATGTATTTAGGTGCTAGCTTCAAATACTTTCCACTTCCCTAACACTGTCAGGGAGGACTTTTTCACACGGTGTGTGTGTCCCTTTTGAAATGACCCACCTCACTGGATTGGTGTGATTGACAAGTGAGTTCTCTAGTGATAATGATACGGTGTAAAGGAGTCTGTGTGTGTTACTGTAAGTAGCAACACATAAGTCTAACCTTTAGCTGCTCACTGAAAACTGAGCTGTGGAGAGCTACTTTGATGATTTGAACCCAGCGCTTATGCATCGAGAATACACACAAACACACACAGCTGCAGCCCCGGCGCAGCCACACACAAAGCCAGGCAAATACTTAGTTTGCAACCTGGTGTAAAGTATACCGCACCTTGACTGCTGTCGTCCGTGCTAAGCCTCATGGGTAACAGGAAACAGTCTGTGATCTTTCTCAGATCCCTTCCTGTTGGTACTTTGGGTGACAGGTGAAGGATAGTCAGTCTTGTTTGCGTTTCTTCTCTCTCTCTCTCTCTCTATCTCTCTCTCTCTCACACACACACACACACACACACACACACACACACACACACACTCACAGTTACACAATCCTCCCCATCAGCACCCCTGGTGTGGAAATCGCTTACCAAGACTCTTTGCTATTCTTAAAGGAGGCGTGTGAACATGTTGGGTGGGCAGACAGGCACTGGACTGCTCACCTGCCTTTCTTTAGCTCACTCTTTCTTTCTCACACTTTTTTCAACCTCCGGTCACTCTCTCTTTCAACTACACACACGCAAACACACGCACACATACACACACACACACACACACACACACACTTGTCACCATAAAACAGGTTGTGTTGTCAAGTTGCCTGTCACCATGCTTGTTCCTCTGTGCCATATATGAGCTCTCTCAGCTGTTCCTCACAGTTGAACCACAATTAACCCCACACACATGCACAGACACACAGACACAGACACACACACACACACAGACACACACACACACACACACACACACACACACACACAAACATACACAGTTTGCACTTTCTGTCTTGCTCTTTCTCACTGCTGCCCTTTCACAGACTGCAACCCAATCTGTGCAGCAGGAGAGTCATTCAGTCAGTCAGTGTGTGAGTGTCACTAAGTGAGTTTACAGCATTTCTCAAATGTGTGTTGCAATGCATACACACATCTAACTGCACACTCCTCCATTAGCTTCTGTCTTATAATCAGTGATGAACAATATGAACTTTTTTTTTTTATTAGTTTCTATGTCAGATAGCTCAATCCCCAGTTTAAATGCCAAACTCATAAACCAAGAATAAACTAAAGGAGAGGTCTGTCACCATAAATCAAAAGAGAGTGAAGCTGGTGGTATCCAAGCAATTTGACAGCTAAATGAGGAAAACAGTAAAAATGTTTCAGGCAAGGGAAGCAAAACTATAATTTTGTCAGACATGATTAAAACATCTTTGTCTCTTGATGCCAAACTCAGTGTAAAAAATGGATATCAATTTTTGGATAGAAATATTTTTTAAGTGAGAAAGTAATATCTGAATGGGCCTCTAGCTTCTTAGCTCTCACACACGGAAACAAACCTTGCAAGCATTGCACATCAAGTTCAAATCATTCCCAAAATTCTGGCTGTTTTTCGTATTTAGAAAAGACGTGCAGCTACACTTGAGCAGTGCATTCGGTATATTTATCTGACCAGATGTTCTTGCGGGCCTTATGGAATGGTAATTTGCAACTTCAGTTCAGAATATGAAAATATATGCAGGTGTTTTAAATAAACATTTCACCAGGACGTGAACGCTTATCCCTAGCATTGAGAGTTGAGCACATTGAAGTAAATGATGTTGGTACACAAGTTGCCGGTGCCAGTTAAAGCTTTATGCAATTAAATGGGCAGTGATGAGCGTATTTGTCAACACATGCAGTCTCCTACCGCTGCGAACAGCAACACTTCGTGGCACAGCCAGAGTTCCGTCTAACTAAGCACAATACAGTCGTGGAAAGCATTAAAATCCCCCCAACTCACTCCATCACCGTTTCCAAAGTGATCTGATGGAGATATTACCTAAATGGGTGGCAAGCTGTGGGCTGCTAACTAAATGCTAATATGTGTCAGAGCCTGGGTGAGGATTTATGGCTCACCATCTGCTCACCAGCATACAGTACAATGTTAGCTTACAATGTTAGCTTTGATCAAGACCTCCCTGTTCATTCCCCCCAATCACTCATCTGAGTAGGAATTAGCACCAAGTTCTCGCTCCTTTAACCTAATCATGTTCTCCCTTGCACGGTGCTCATTTGCATAGTAGTTCATTTGCATTCGGGCCCTGAATATTTGTTTTTTTAAAGCCTACATGATAGCGCAATTAAAGACAATGTTGTTTTCTGATTCATAACATGATTAGGGGGCTTGCAAATGAGCAGCCATTAAAACAGTGAGGCCTTGCTGTTATTAAAGGAATAAAAACAGCTTCTGTGTTAACTCGTTTTATTTCCCCAGGAATGCAGCTACTTTTCAGCACTTTCAGTAAACACTGAGATCAACTTCTTCAAAATGTATCTGACAGCACACTTTGTCTTTGAAAACATTGTGGAAAATGTCATTTAGGGTGAGCTTGTCTCTGTACTTATTGCTCAAACACTGTGTGACATTTAATAGAAGCCACATAATGAAGTAACCATTTGCTAGTGATCTATATGGATCTGTGAGGGAAAATAGTGAACTTTGTGAAGAATTCCATCCAATCCATCTGTCCAAACAAGTTTATTCTAGCATTTGTCTTCCCAGAGAAACCTCCAGGCCCAGAGCGTGCCTAATGCCATTTGATGAAACAGTAAAGATTCTCCATATCTTTTCCACGGCAAAGGCTAATTGCTGTGCGGTAGTCAGATTTACATCCTCCCCATTCTCCTTTATGCGTCAGGCATCTGTAAGCCCTCACGCTGCCAGTCTCCGAAGGGGTGTATGTTATGGTCCCGTGTCAGCGAAATCAATCCTTATCAATTTTAAAGTTCAGGTTTTTATTTCATGGCTTTCAAGGGAGCACCTCTCAAGCGAAAATGACTATTCCAGCTCTTTTTTTTGTCCTGCCCCAACCTCTCTTCCCATCTGTGTCCATATTGATTGTCTGTGTGCGCGGCTCCCCTGTGATCTTTGCCTTGTGGCGGCTCCTGGACTGTTGTCAGCGAGTGCCTGAAGACATAGCTGAGTTAAATAATGCTAACTATGCCAGTGATCTGTCTCAATGCAGTTTCCCGGCATTAACAAGCTCTGGCAATCGTCATGTCTCCACAGTGTTTGAGAAGAGACAAACAAAGGTCAGATGAGATACTACAGACAATCACCCTTTATAACGTATGAATGACCATCACTTAAATATCTATTTATTACAAACTTTTTATTCAAACAAACAGACTTTAAACAGTCATTGCCAGGCAAGAATATGTGTGCCATTCCAGGGCTGTCCTATAAAGACTGAATGATTAGACATTACTTACATATGTGCACTGTTGTGTGTGAACAAAACTGTTTGCTGCTTTAGAGAGAGAGAAAAAAAACAACTGACTGAGCTCCATCATTCACGATTGATACTGAATCACCTTGTTAGGCAAATAAACTCGCAATGAACATGCAATGTGGGTACCATGTACATACAGCGTAGCATCAGCTGAAATGTTTCTTGAATCCCAGTCTTCATCCCAGCTCATTTTTTGTCTAATTTTCACTGGGATTGAAAATCAAATCTTTTGGAGAAAATGTAAAATCAAGCCACATTTACTTTGCCCATATTGTCTTGACCTGCTTTCAGTACAACAACAGAGAAATAGTTCCTGATAGTTCCAGGTCTAAGCATTTACTGGCAGCCAACAAAGTTTACCCCCTCAGTTTCTTTGACTCTTTTCCTTTTACAACTTGTGTCAGGTAAACATTGAAGTGCTGAAGATTAGGCGGAGAGGCTGTTGGCCACATTGTGTGTGAGTACGAGTGTGTATGTGTATGTGTACTGTGCAAGGGATAGCTGTGAGGCCTCCAAACAGTAAACTAATGGTTCAGCGCTAAATGCCCACTAAGTGGGTGGGACAAGGATGGCCTGACCCTGCTGGCCTTCCCACCAGTCCCCTCTAACAGCTTGGCCTCGGGGTCAGCTCAATTTCCCCACTGCTGAGTGGTCATTACGGAGCACGGCTTTGATAAATGCTCACGGCTGCTGCTGCTCCTGCTGGCTGGAAGCACCGCACATCTCCCAGGTGCAGAAATCTCTACCGTGCAGTCACACAGACAGAGAGCAGGGAAAAGAAATGGGGTAAAAGAAAGGACAAAGGAAGAGAAAAGAGTAGGCAGAGCATCAGGAAGATGAGAGCAAAGTAGAGGAGCAGCAGGAAGGAGATGGGAAGAAGAACCAACACCGGACCAAAAACCCCATTACGTGCCTGCACACAGCCAACGTTGCCTAGCAACCTGATGATCAGAGTCTGCTCACATTTTCAGTCAGACAGAAAAGGTACAATGAGAAAGATAGAGGAGGCAGTGAGGAGGAAAAACAAATCAGATGAAGATTGTTACAGACCCCAGCGACCGGCCCCATCTCTCTCTCCGTGGTTCTCTGTCTCACTTCCACTGAGACAATGTTGATAAAAACCTGTGAATGCAATCATCTCACATTCTCCAAATGCACTGAATGCTCCAGGGTGCTAAGTTTGACAGTGCAGGGCACTCAGGCAGACTCGCTCTGCTGATCTTCATGGCCTTTGTCCCACATTGTACGGCTTCATCTCCAAATTTTTGCTGCCAAGTTGACAACAGCAGGTAGTTCAGTTCAACCATATACAACGCTATAAAGTGTTTATTTACATGATCCCAACAAGAGAAGAGTCTTTGTAAGACTGTTTTTAGAAATGCAGACTGAAGTATCCAGGTTTAAAATGAATGTGCAGAAGCATTTTTCTGTAGCAGCATATGCGGCTCGTAGTGTGAACACTAACCAACATGCTTATCAAAACGCAGCACTTTTATGGAAAATTAAAGCAGCTTGATAGAAAGGCCCTGTGTGGAAAAGTGGCCTCAAACTATAAGCAAAGAAGCTGAGAGGCAGAGGAAAGCACTGCGGCCACTGTGTTCCAAGTAGAAGAGGCCGTGCTCACTCACCCAACCTTATCTTGCTCCACAGGCCCTTAATAGTCTAATTAGACATCAGGACAAGCCAAAAAGCAGCCTGGTGACAGTATCGACTGTTGCACTGCTGTGCAAGCGGAAAACTATTCCTCTTATTCATGTGTTATCAATATTCTGACCTCCTATTAGAAATTTTCCCTCATGGAAGGTTTTGAAAAAGTCATTGACAGCTCACCTACACAAGAAAAAAAAAACTGATCTTATTCAGACTAAAGCTAAATGCCTGGCTACAGTATATATTGTGTACTATTAAAATAGATAATGAGACTTTTCTTCCTCTTTTTTCTTTCTCAGTATCCTCGCCTGAGGGGACCTCACGCTCCAGTCTAAGTAAAAACTCTACGAGGTTAATTTGCGCCACCCTTTCGAAAAAGTACACCGAGCCCACTGGAAACATAAACCATGGCGATCTGAGGGAGGGTGAGTGTTTATGGTACTCTCTCTGTTTGTGTTTGCTCACCACACAATAAGGTAGAGTTGATTACACACTCATACAGAAACACACGCACGCACAGACACAATCAAGAGGAACCTTTGAAGGCCCTGTATTGGACCATAATGACAGTGAGGAAACCAAAAAAGACAAACCAAAGAGTGCACATAAACAAATGAGAGGCAGAAAAAAAGATAGTTAAGTCCAAATCTGTTTAAGGAGCTCCTTCTCGCTTTCTCATCACTTTCTCAATTTCCATCAGTTTTTGACTGTTTTGTCTCTTCATTGTGTTTTACTTTATGAAGATTTATTGCTGGTATCTTTACAAGACATACTTAAAAATTGTTTGTGTAGTCAAATGCTTTATTCTATCTTTATCCACTTATGTTAATTACTTTATTTGGACATTTTGTGAGACATAATTATTTCACAATATAAGATGTCAGGGTCTTACAAAAGTAAAGCATTAAGGTACGAGGATGTCCAAATGCAGCTGAACACACAGGGATGTTAAGTTAGGCAGATACTTTACCCATACATACCCACCATGCACCATTTATACAGTGGCTGATACCATTGTATAAATAGTACACAGACACATAATACTATGGCAGCTGTTGCATTGGTGTACCGTGGTGTGTCGTTATCAGCGCCGTGGCACAGTGCTTGTGCACTGGCCATTTTCATGGTTATTTATACCGTTGCCAGCATCATTGCACTATGGCTGCTGTGATGCTAAAACTTAAACCATTATCCATTACATTATAATAACATAGTAGCATTTATACAACATGGCAGGTGTATGTATGAGTGCAAGTGTGATACATGCACATGTGGGTGTATGAACGTGTGAATGTCTTCGAGCCTCTAGGAGATTGATGTGGTGCAGCGAGCTAAAGTAGTCTCACACCTCCCCAGCTGCTCTGTCTGAGACAGAGGCCTGCTGGTTCACTTACTGTCTGAAACTGAGCAGAGCCATACATTAGGTTTGGCTTTTACAAAATATTAAAGCTATAAGCCTCCCTCATGGCTGTTGGTATATGAAACTATTGCTTCCTTAATAGATTTTCTATCAATTGTTGAACAAAGAGGTAATGTGCTGCCATTCATCAACATGCTGGACAGAATATAACTATTAGCTTGATGACTCTGGAACCATGCCACTGCTGCACTGCACAACTCCTCGGGCATTTACACGTCTTATTTAGCCCAATTACTGTTTCAAATGGTAGCAGCAGATTTACAGTAGATAAAAAGATTGAAGATCGCCTCTGATTCTTCACTCCTCATACTTCTAAGATCTTTACATTTACAAGTTGTCAGGAAAATAAGCACCAGTTTACTAAATAACATATAAGGTACATAAACCATAAATGCTACAGTTTTTAATGGCAGGCTTTTTTTTGTTTTTTTTTTTACTGTGTGATCACTGAGAATATTACAGTATAATTTCAAACATATCTAGAATTAGAAATCTACATTTACAATCTGTTGTACATCTTTTATTAACACATTTAAACCACCTTTTTTTAAAAAAAAAAAAAAAAAAAAAGAGCATTTGACAGAAATGTGCTCTGATAGCATCTTGTACATAAACTGTTTCTACATTCCTCGCCCTGTTTCCAACATCCGAGGCATATGGGTAAATACGACCCAGATGTTTGACTTTGTTGACACACTTGTTGACACACTTTTTTGGTACAGTATTTGCAGTTCTGTGTTAATTTACAGACTCACTTGAACACAAATTAACAACTGCTCAAACTCTGAAAACAAACACTTTTAGACATGAAAACTAAACCAAATGTCCCGACGAACTAGATCATCATCTTTGAACTCGGAGAGTTAAAAGACTTTATGGCTGTGGAGTGGTATGTTTAGTACACATGTGACATCTGTTTGTTTAGTCAGAAATGAACGGGATGCCTTGAAGCACGCAGCCGTTATTTTGACACCTTTTCTGCATGTTCACCAGGCCCTCAAATGTGGGTTTTCCTCTCCATTCCCTGGCTTCTCTCGCCGTCCTTCTTAATCTGTCACATTCTCAGTATACTTTCTATGACCACTAAATCGTGGGAGGGAGCTAACATGGATAACTTACCTACAGAGCCGGAGTTAAATTAGCTAGTTTGATTGTGTCTCAAGCTGCATCATTTATATTCTCATTTGTATGGAGTGCAAACTACTGGACTGTGTCTTTGTGTCTTACAAGTGCCAATAATGTAGAATACTAGATAATGGGGTCGCATTGCCCGTGAGACACTCTATATGGAGTCACCAAAGGAAGATGATGTTTAAAGTCTACACATAGGGGTTTTTAGATGTGCATTATACGCCCAAAGTAGTGTTGTGTGTGGACACCTGAACATGGATATTAATAATACCACTACGTAAGAGCATCAGCAAGGACCTTGCAGTTGGCATCCTCATTTATCCTAAAGGTGCTGGATGGGGTTGAGGATAAGGTTCTGACCAGTGCATTGAAGTTTTTCCACATCGAGCTTCTTTAGGGACCTCACCCTGCGTTGTGCACAGGTTCAGTGTCATGTTGAAGCAGGATTCCCCAAACTGTTGCTCCAAAGTTGGAGGCCAGGAACATTTGTTGCATGTCATTTCCCATCTCTCTTTCCTCGTTTCCTGACAACAAATGAGTATATGTGTGTATATGGATATGTGTGTGTGTGTGTGTGTGTGTGTGTGTGTGTGTGTGAGTGCTGTAGAAAAACATGCCAACACTATTTTGCAGCGTATGTGTAATGGTGAGAGGCTTCGATGACGGTACCTCACATGACCGATGAATCTGCACTTCCAGGTGTGTGTGTCTAAATTATTAGCATTAAGCTAGTTGCCAGACATATCTAAAAATCAAATTGTTGTCATGTCACAGAATACTGTATGGTCAAAATATTGTTTACCACATGTTTCAGTCTGTGGGAAGGCTGGCTGGTATTGAGTTAACAGCTTCACCCCTCAGCTCTCTGTTTTTCTTTCATGCATTGTTTTTATAGATACAGATTAATTCACAGTGGATGCATTCCATGACTTTGGTTTCCTCTATAGTCAGAGAAAAATCCTATTGGTTTTAGTAACATAAGCATAACAGTATAGGATTAGGGGGCTTGCCAGTACATTGTCTGGAAAGTGAGCTATGACAGCTGAACAAGCACGAAAGACATTCATCTCTCTGTTATCATAGAGCTTGTATACATTATCCTGTTAGAGTAGTATATCTGTGCCTGTTTGTGTGTTTGTCGGCAGGGATAAGTGTGTTTGCATGTGTAGTTACTGTGTCTGAAATGAGAGAAATGGAGAGCATGAGGGAGGGGGAAGGAGGCGGGACTGCAAAGGTAACAGATTGGCTGTGAAATATTGTGGAGTCTGCCAGTTGCACCATGATGTATTGGGAATCACTCGCTCGCTAATTACCTTAAATTAACAGTAGAGTTGGGTGTGACAGTTCACGTAACTGTTTTTTTCTGCTGCTACAGATGAATGGGCTGGGGGAGTTGATGCCAGGGCGCTGTTGACAATCGAATTCTCCTTCAAACTCCTTCCAATCAATTTCTCTCTCTCTCTCTCTCTCTCTCTCTCTCTCCATATGAGCAGGGAAGAGATCTTGATGGGCCAGTGAACATTTGACGAGGTTCAGAGATTTCTGTGTCACTGAAGCAGCTTTGAGATGAGCAGTTTGGTGATATCTTTGTTTATAAATTACCGTCTTCATTGCTTTCAGTAAGTGTGAATAGAAGATGGCTCTGTGATCCTATGTGATCCACCATCCAATAATATTTTGGCAACGCAAATGGTGCTGAACAAGCCCGGTTCTCACTGTTGCTGTGGACACGTGCCTCATGCCGTACAGCTTCAGCGGCATACATACGCACGCATGAATGTGCATTTATGTTGCTGTGCTGGCTGTCCACTTACAGGAAATCGCTGCGTATGAGAGTGTGAGCCAGAAGTCAGCATATATGTTCGCCAACACACACATAATGCACACTCACACAGTACATTATCTCCAGCTCTGCCTAAAGAGAGCTCAGGGAGGATTTGTGGGTCTGTGGAAAGGACCAAGAAAAATGTTTTCCGATAAATAATTCACAATCCCACAATCCCTTTTGGGCAGAGTGTTGCATCGCGCTGTGTGACGCATTACACCTTCACTGTCGCTGTCTTTCTCTCTCTCTCTCCCACATCTCCCCTCCTTTATTCTTCCCTCCATCACTCACTCACCCTTTCAAATTGCCCTTTTCCTCTCTCTCTCTCTCTCTCTCTCTGTCTCTCTCTCTCTCTCACTTTTTTGTATTCTGCGACACCAGGCCTCACGCCCCCAGAGAAGGGCCCAGTTCTCGGGCAAGCTGTCGCTGATAATGGTGGCAATTAATAACATGTCATAATCCTGCAGAGAGACAAAATGTGTTAGTGTGTGTGTGTGTGTGTGTGTGTGTGTGTGTGTGAGAGAGAGAGAGAGAGAGAGAGAGAGTGTGTGTGTGTGCGGGTGCACGCGTGTGTGAATAGCAAACACCATGGACTGGGTGTGTGTGTGTCAGAGTGAACATACACATGCTTTGTGATTGGATGTGTAAGAGGTGGGAAGACATATGTCTTTGTGTACTGTACATTATGTATTTTGTCCTTATGTGTATTTATATTTATAGTATAAGCCACATGAATGTGTGTGCATATGTCTAAGTGTCTATGTGTGTAAGTGAAACCATGTTGTGTGACACAGTGAGAGAGGAAAAGAGAGATGGGCTTGGCAGCTGCAGGTCTTTAGTACATCTAATGCTGAGTGGACACAGGTGTTGTACACATGTGAGGTCACAGCTTCATACACTCACATACACACACAAACACACACACACATACACACGGGGCTGAAGAGTGTCGGTCCACTGCCAAGCCACAGGCCAAGTCACACTATACTGGTACATAGCTGAACATAGAGTTAGGCTGAACAGAAGTAGCACTTCCTTCTTTAACTTGACAGTCTCCTCTCTACTGATCGTGCATCTCATGAAAACAGCATTGTGAACATCATAGGAGTGATTCAATTACAATGAACCTCATTTTTCAACCAGCGTATTTGTGTTGCTTTATGTCCGTCAGTCTCCTCGAGCACAAAGTAATGATACAAAGATCTTAATCAATGGTGGAGTGCAGCTGGGAATCAATGCTGTACAATTACTGCGTGTGTAAATGGGCCAATGTTACTGTTAAGTACTGTAATATTGGGCTGTTGGGGTGTAATTAATGAAAATGTTAAAAATATAAAACAAAACAAACAACAGAGAAATAAACAAAAAAACAGCAGCACAGCATTGAGAGTGTCTTTCTATGTGTTGTTGTTCTATGTATGTGCAGCCATCAGGTCCCTTTCTCCAGGTGCATAGGCGTGTATAGACACTGCATGCCTGTCGGTGCCTCCCCTCGCCTCAGTGCAAACTGCAGCAGACAGGTGTGACTCTGAATACCTTTCTTTAGGCCATACACACTCAATTATACAGACAGACACTTCCGGAGTTCTAGACACTGAAATATAATTGTCTGTGTGTGTGTGTGTGTGTGTGTGTGTGTGTGTAAGTCTTGGTATGCACATTTTCTTAACGCAGACTTTTTCCGCTTTTTATACCTTTGTTTTCTTTTTGTATCACTCAAACAGCATCACAGATCCTCACTCATACGCCATAAATATGAAGACACATAAAGCAGCTTAGTGACTTTGATGACCCTCTGCTACTGAGGTACCTTTGCAATCCAGGCATGTCTGTGTTCCCTGGAGTTGTAGTGTGATAAAATAACAGGTCTAAGGGAGGACAAACTGAGTGGTGTGGCAGGATCAGAGAGCAGGGTGTAACATTCCTTCCTCAGCCTCCACTTGTCCGTCTTACAACAGCGCAGCTCACACAGATACATATATTAATTTCCGGATATTCAGAGTTAAGGCTATTTAAGTCTGATCACAACTTTTGATAGCTGCCACAAGATGATTCTGCCCTGAGAGGAACTGATTTCCAAATGGTCATGCTGTCCAGTGCAAGGGGTTAAGCTGTTCACTCAACAGTTGATTGAAAGACCTGAGCTTTGTTCTGCTATGCTCATTATTTACATTTGACAGAATAAAACAGTAACTGAGCTAAAGGGCTCAATTCCCTACAGCCTCCTGAGAAGATCCAGAAGTGAACATATAGTGTGTATTGATTGAAATATTGATAGTAAGTGGGAGTTCATTTATTTATCAATACATAATTTATGATTGAAAATTCTAAACCCAAAAATTGGGTCCATACAGTACATTTTGAAGGAAACTAACTGATGTTCACATCAGTTTTTCTGCATGCTTTATTGATTGTTCCTCAGCATCAGTGCATGGCAAAGCATGGCATGGTATGGCACAGTTTGCCTCAACTACAGGGACTTGATCAAGGTCAGAGAAAGATCATGCATCCAACTTAAAGTACAGTTAATATTGGGGAAAGGTTGTGAAAGTGAAATTGTCCATTTTTGTTTGTTAAAATTCTGGCTCCTCTTGATGATGAAGGTCATTTCAGATGTATCCTCCCAAAAGCTTTTACCGTTCAGTCTTCACCCTCCTTCCATCTTCTCTATTCTCTGTCTCAACCCCGCTTACCTGTCTTGTGAGTGACGCCGATACCTGTGGAAGGAACACTCCTCCTTGTTCAAATGAAGTCCAGCCCACTACACTGGACTTCACTAGTCCACCACTGAAGTGTTGATTTAGTTACCTACATATAACACTGCTGCAAAGCTTCCTGCCCTGGCTGCCCCTACCCTAAACAGGCAAAGTTTACAAACCTCCGGCAATTTGTACACTCCTGTTAGTGGCCATGGGAGGTGCATTAGTAACTGTCAGCGCGCCCTGCCCGATGCACTGCTCTCATTTGACCCAATTCATTCCAGTGGGTGTGTCCCAGTGGCAGTGATATATACCCCTGGTGATTTTACTGATGTATAATCACTCAGCGCTCTCACAACCCACAGTTATCTTTACCTCAATAGGCTGAGGAAACAATGAGAGCGCCATACATAAGCTTTCCTAGAGGTTGGGGCAAGAGGGGGGTTGTTGGGGGTGTGTGGGCGGGTACGGTAGGGGATACTGTACTGTGGATAGCAACAACTTGGGTGCCTACTCTTATAGCAGCCCAGCTGGTTGAGATCGAACATGATGGAGCTTCCTTTGACTGGAGAGAAATCAGCTGTCCAGTGGCTATTATTGCTGACCATGCTGCCACTGCTGATGACTACGACGCCTGATTCGTATACCTTGCTGGATCTGAGATGTGACTGGATCTAAACACGCTTACATGATGTTGGTTCAACAGGGTTAACGTCACAGTGCTCTGAGGATCAGATAAGAAATCCTTTCAGTTAAACAGCAGCGATAAATATTTCAACCAACACGTCTCACACGCTTCTTGGCTTCTTGTTTCTCATTGGAGATGTGCTGGACTCTGCACAATCATCTGCATTTTAACTTCATTACATTTGTCTCACAATAAAATGTGTTGTGTGTGCAGCAAAACTAGCTAATCTAACCTAGTGTTAATAATTAAATGGTCACAATGTCCTTATTGTATCTATCCATCCATTTTCCATCCCTCATCTGAGTCGAGGCAACAGCCTTAACAAGGCAGCACAGACCAGCCACTTTGAACAAGAAGGAGCAGTGGGTTTACTCCATTTCTGTCTACATGTTCGAGCTTGTAACCTGAGGATCTTTGTTTGGATGGATTTGCATGGAGAACTCACCTTGTCAAAAGTCCCACATTGAAGGATTTGAAGGATCACACTCTTTCTAGTCACAGCAAAGGATAACTTGAAGACGTCTGAAGCTGTTGAACTTGTGGACTGTGTAAATCTATGCTTTGTAGTGATCTTCTGTAATTGTATTAACAAATCTAGTGCTTGGTATTTTTATTTACTATTTCTACTGTTAATACCTTTTGGAAACTTTTGGAGGCTTTATGTTTTCAGGTTGCCCGTTTGTCTGTCCGTCCAATTCTCGTGAACACAAAATGTCAGGAATGCCTTCAGGGAAATTTCTTCAAATTCAGTGCAAACGTTCACGTTAACACGGATGGATGAATGAGAATTTGGTGGTCAAAGGCTTTTTACAATTTGTAGCTTCTTTGCAGCAGCATCCATATTAGAAGCATTATAGTCACCACAAGCTCATCGCTTTTGCTCATATCAACTTCAGATGATTATCGTTGCACCACATGATGAAGCTCTCTATCAGTCCTCTGTACTCCTCTGGAAAAATAGTCTCCAAGTGGAGAGAGCTTGTTTCTCACTGGAAATTATTCATTGGAATTATTGCACCAGGCAAACCTCAAAAGACAAATATTTCTGTTTGTCTCATGTATTAATGTGAGGAGACACTTTAATCTACTTTAACCTCTTCTTCTTCCTCTTCTGCTCTTAGATACAGCTGATCAGTCATTTCACTTATTAAAACTTATTTGAAAAAGGTGTGTCCATCTCCCATTAGGACACTAAGTCTGGAAATATGTTGATGGAAACATGAGTTGTAGTGTCTTAAAGGCAGATGAAGCAGGGTTCGTACAATTCTGCTTGTCACCACTTATTTTGACGTGAGGCCGCCGGATCCTGGATCCTGAATGTTGCTGACTTTGGTCCTGGTTTGAAGATGTTTGATGATATTTGGATTCTTATCAAGGCAGAACTGTTACCGTTCACCATCCGTGCCCTTGAAAGACTTCAAGGAAACAAGCATGCCTGTGAGACACTGGAGCTCAGAAGGGCCATAGTGTGACCTTGCTTCACCGCTTCACAGAAAACAAGAAGAATTGTTGTTTGCAATCATGGAACTGTTTCTCGAAAGAAACTTGGAGTTCAGAGCATCTCTCTTAATGATACCAGTGACTTCAGTGTTTTTTTAATCTTGACAGCTGATTCGATTTTGCTGTGTTTTTTAGATCAATATGATGATATGCCTCATGAGTATCATCAGCATCAGGTTTCCTCCATTTTTCCCCATCTCAGTGGCAATTTCATTAGTGCTGCTTGGTTTTAAGACTTGGGCAGGCAAAGCTAGAAAAACTTCCAATGTCTCCAAATTGACGGCTTGAAACTCATTTTTATTATAGCTGGTAACCCAAGGAAGGTGTCTGCATGGCTGTGGAGCAGATCTGGTTTAGGCTGGCTGGATGGAAATGAGATGGAAGGGGCTGTCTGAAGCAGAGCTGTCCCAGTGATTGTCCCTGGGTGGAATTACTCTTCACCATAGATGTGGGAGCGCTGGGATAAATGTTCACCACCGTGCATCCCCGATTGGCTCCACACTGTTGTCGCAAAAGTACATTCTATTTTCCCCTGTGTGCCTGAAACGCTCCTCTCATTCCTTTTGCTGCATGTTTGTTATTCTTCTGGCATGGTGGACAGCTTCCAGTGTGAGAAATGCATGAGATTCATCCTAGCGCCCTTCCGACCCCAATGCAAAACCACAACCTCCGCCCCACCGAGCTGTTTCATCCCAGACCTTTCATCTGTGCTGTCTCTCTATTGCTCTGCATAGCATAGCATAGCATAAATCAAACCATGCAGGACCTCGCTCCCTCTCTCGCTCAGCCCCCACAGTCGTACCCCTTCTGCCCATGTTACATTGTATTCACAGATTTAGTGGCATTGTAAATAGATAAACACAAGCAACATCTATCAATGCACCTCGAAGAGAGGGTCTGTAATCAGAGTGCGGGGCCCACGGCCGGCGAGGGCTATCTCCATTTACCTTGGGATAAATCCATCGGTGTGACCACCACAGGCACGCCGGAGGGGCCTGACAAATCACCCCAGTCAGGCCACTGGGCCGCTGGGCCTTATTGGCCTGGCCTCTAAGTGGTCTTCCCCTTCAGCGGAAAGGATGGGCCCTGTCAAGCATGGCCAGATTAAAAAGCATACTTTGAAAGAAATGATTTGTTATTAGAGAATGCCCCATTGTGAATCTTTAGGAGGGGAAACAAGTATGTATGACAGCGGTGGAAGGTGGGCTGTGGGGGTGCTTGAGGTGCTTGCATTCACCTGCTTGCTTTTGTCCTTCCTCTTCTCTGTTACTATTCAGCTATCTTTCTCTGTGTGCACAGTGTTTGTGTGCATGCATTAATGATATAGGGATTTTGAGCAAAATGGGGGTGGGTAGTGAGGGGGTCGGATGGATTGAGAAATTCTATTATACTGGTGAATAGGGTTGGGGGTTAAGCACAAGTAGACATAATCATGTAGAGAGCAGGAGAATAGTTCAGAGTGCTTACTTAGACAGACGGAGGTGTTGTTGTCAATGTGTTTCTAACTCACAGATGCATGTATGCATCCATGTTCACACAGTTTACACACACACAAACTCACAGACCCTGAACATCATACAGAATACAGTTTAATTAAGTGCAGTTTGTTTTATTAAAGTTTTGTTTGTTTGTTTGTTTTTGAAATTATTGAGATAGGGAATGACAATTTACATAACCTGCACATCTTTGGACTGTGGAGAAAACAGTAGCATCAACGGAACAACAGAACGTGCAAACTCTATGCAAATCCCCAGCAGTCCATTTTGGTGCATATTAGCACTTTATTTTGACTAGAAAGGACTAAATATATTTAGTTTGGGTGGTAACACCAGGATGTGCTGGGGCGTCCCACTCTGCTGTTTGTGTGTCCTTTCGGGACAGCTGAAGGTGAGCCCTGTTGTGGCTGTCAAGATGAAGCAGTGACAAAAGGGAGGCTGTAACAAAGCAGTTATAAATAAAAACACACATTATTTTTCCAAGCTGCTGGCAACTGCAATGAAAAGCTTACAAGGGATACGCGCATGTATTGTGGACATCGACACAGCCTAGATGCTAGCTGCTTTCCTGCATCTTTTACGTATTGTGTTAATTAATTTGTTTGATCACTCACCTTATTAAAACGAGTGACAACGCTCGGGACTTGTAATATTTCTCTGGCAAGAGGAAAAAGTTGTGTGTCATTGTTTCAAGACTTATAAGTAATAAAGAATCGGCCGTAGTGTGTTCGCAGTCACTTTTCAAAGGCTACTTGTACAGATCATGGGGGAATTTGTGAGATATACGAGCTCCCGGCGTACTGACAGCATGGTTAAGAACAGGGCCAGGGCTGAGAGAAAATAAACATTATTTCTCTGTGGTTTACCTGACGTTTGACTTTGAGGGCTGAGATTTAGTGACACTTTTGCACCAAACACTCTGTAGACACACGGCAGTAAATTATTTGAAGGTTGGGGGTATGCACAATCTTGCTGACAGAAAATATTAGGTGCTATTTTTCCTTGTGTATGTGTGTGTAGAGAGTGTGTTAGCGAGAGACAAAAAGACACCGAGAGCGGGAGACCATGTGAGTGTTATATTGCCTGTTGTAGCCATTTCACACCTCAACGGTGCCCTATTGAAACTCCTCCAATGGACAGGATGCCCATTAAATACATTTCATTTGTGTTTGCATCGTTTCATTGAGTTAATCCTAAATATTTATTAGATGTGAGCAGTAAAAAATCTGTTCACTGAAAAGCTAGCCAGCAAGTTTGACACCGGGGACGGAGAAGGAGCAAGCCGGTTTTTACACACAGTTGCACCATCTGTGCTCTGTACTTGCATAAGGATCAACACGGAGAAGGTACTGACTCCCCCAGCAAAGACAAAACTCTTCAAACAAATGGAACTACTCCCATTTCATTATGACAGTAAAACACCCTGAGAGGAAATAGTTTCTCCCCAGAGGAAAGAGAACAAGACCAAAAATGGCGAGATGAGATCGTCACAGAGAGAAATGAAACAGAGAAAGCAGAAACAACTGCGCAAACATTTACTTAAAAATACTCAGCCTGAACACCCATTGGAAGCTGAGCAAACATTTGCCCATCAAATCGAGTTGTTTGCAGATGAAATTCTCAGTTAGGGTCGAGGGCAGTGATGAGAGGAAGAGAGAGGGAAACTATTTGTCATTGCTGGGTTACTCTGAGGTCCAGAGAGCAAGGCCTTTTATCGCTGTTTGAGACTCACACATACACACACACACATACGTGTACTGTCTCTGCTCATTCCTGACACTCTCATCCTGACACATACCTACACACACCGAGACAACACAGCTGGAGGGAAGGCTAAAGGTTACAGAATTCTACAGAAATACAAGTAAACTGAAAGCGTCTGACGCAGGAGCTACAAATTCGGATACATATTTGGTGCCCCTGTACTGATTTAAGAAAAGACAAATATATATTGAGTGTGCAGTGGCAATTCTACAGTCTGCTGGGGCCCTGGGCAGCAATTCCCAGGGGGCCCGTCTCACCAGCATTCATCACCATTATGTTATAAATTATCTACTACCAATGAAAAATGTCCCAAACTATAATGTTGTCACATTGTAAATAACCAACATCATAAGGCCAGTGCTCATCAACACACAAAGCACTGATTTTCCAAATGCTGCTTTTGGGCCTTGGCAAGTGCAAATGCTGCCACTGTGCCCTCACATCAAAAGCTCACAAGCTGTGCTCGTGAACACAACACTGCTCTGCCCTGAGAGGTGGAAAAAAACTCAATTTAGAATACGGGGAAGAGCGACGGCATCACATGCGTGAGAGAGGAGGAGAGTACTGAGAGAAGGATACTGTTGTCCTGTCCTAATTAGACGTGCTATAACAGCGGACTGTTTAGGCCTGTCACAGAGCTGCTAGCTGAACATATTTAAGTGTCTCCCCCATTAGTTAAGGCTAGACTAAATACAAGTGTTCAGTTGTTTACTGTTATTCTTAATCGTCATTAACACTGTTCCGCTCTTTCTTTTCGATCTTTTTTCCATCGTTGTCCTTTAATGACTTTTATTCAGACTTCGAGAACAATGTTACGTGTGAAGCCCCTTGAGGCGCGCAGTTGTCATTACAAACTGTCCATTGCTTGTTTGAGAGGGAGAGGGTTCCAGTCACTGTGTTTACTACTTTTTGAGACATCGCTGGAGTTAAGTCTCTGCCCTTGTGAGCCCCCTGTCCCCAAGCAGTCGCCTGCCTTGCCCGTTCGCTAGATGCATTTCTGTGACTGCATTGATTAAATTTTTTTTTTGGCACTTGCTTTGTTTTCCAGATGGAGGAAACAACATCCACTCATAGACATGATGAAAAGGTCAAATTGGTAATACTTCCAACCAGTTCAGTATAATCATGTGCATCCCCTTTATTAAAATATTAAAACTTGAATCCACAAAATAAAAGCCCACAAAGGGCTTAGTTTACATTATGATGTAGCCAATAATTTGATTTAATTATCCAGCTGAGGTAACTTAGTTAAATATTAACTGCACTTTTCATTCAGTGTATTCTTTGATCTTTTCATTTATGTTGATTTATGTGGATTCTAAAAACAATTTGCATGCATGTAGAGTTTTGTGCATTTCTTAATTTTTGTAAATACTTAGAGCTATACTAAGTGGAAGCTGAAAAAGCACTCACCTGCTACTCAGTGGACTGTATCACAAAAAAAAAGGATTTCTTGTGTACTCACAGATTGAAGAGAAAGTTGTGGGGCAAAATATGACTGACATACTCAAAACTGCCTTCGTGACTTTCTGGCTGAGCCCCTTTCAGTCACTGTTTTGATAATCTGAAGTTATAAGTTACAAGTGTACCTGGCCTCCACAGCAATGGTAAAAGGCCCGTGGAGCGTGATTGAAATTTGTTTTATTGCCTTATATGCAATTCCCATTTTGTGGCCAAGCCAGTTTATTTATTGTTTGGCTGAGCTGAGGTACACCTGCGTCAAGCTATGGGGGAGATTACCTCTGCGAAAGTAGAAGAAAGAGAGAAAAATGGTAGAGAGGAAGGACGCGAGTGGCAGATAATCTTCAGGGACTATTACCCTAATGCTCTCCTTCTCTCTCTCTCTCCTTCACTCTGTTTTTGTTCTTTCGCTTGCTTTGTCCTGCTTCCCTCAACAGTCATGCTTCAGTCCAGCTCCATTCAGCCCCCAACAGAGTATGTAGCCTAGATTTCACCTGCTTTACCAGTTAATGGTCTCCTCTCTGAATAGCATGATTTTTATCTGCTGTTTTTCATTATTAAACGTCTTTCATTGAAACGTCATCTGACATTACAGTGTTCTAAACCCATCTGCAACATGTCAGCTCCATAAAAACATACTTTCATGATTTAACTAACACTTCATAGTCAAATGTATTTTTTTTTTTTTTTTTTTTTTAATCACATTCTGTGTGGTGTTTTAGTGCAGATGGATGATTTTTTGTTTTCCTGGTGTGGTGATGTTTTCTCCTGACCAGACCCTCACCTGGGCCTTTTTTGTGTTTTGGTGAGTCACTGTGGACAGCGTTGAGAGGAGGAGATGCAGTGACTGCAGCCATCTGTCCACTGAACATGCTCAGGCAACATCACAGGCAATGCACGACTGGCTTCTACCGCTTTTATGACTTCAGTCCGTGCATGCACGTACATACAGATGACAACAATCATTGAAAGCCCTCTGTGTTTTTACACATATGTAAAAATGTCCTCTGCCCAACGCCACCTGGGATCGGCACATGCCACCACGTGACTCTCCAAAGGATAAGCGGCTGTAGCTAATGGATGGATGTTATGCTTTGTTTCAGTTTGATTATACATTCTTTAATCATTAGAGAGATCTAGATGTACATCAAAAATAAAATTTTAATGTGATTGTAGCAGCAGTGGTGGTATGGTAGCGTTAGAGTAGATGGGTGAATTATCATGGACGACTCCCACCATCATCTGCCATCTACAGCTGCTTGTTAGCTTCATGGTGGCGCTTACTTTCATCTGGCTGGCCACAGTTACTGTCCAATCCAACTAGTAGTTCTCTCTCACCCCGATATCACTGTGTGCCTGTCCCAGCAGTCAATACATGCAGTTTCTGATGAAAAGTGGTCCTTCCTGATAATATTTAAAATGATATAGATGCTTGTGGAAAATCCACGTTGCGTAAAACCTGGATAGACAAGAATAAACAGATGCATTGAAGCACATGAGCAAACACCACAGAGAAAGAAAGAGAAAGCCTGTGACATTTCCCTCTCGTCCTGCCACGCTTACCTTGGGCTTATTAGCCTATAAAATCATCATATTTGGTCCCTCTGTATTTGTTTGATTACATTTTCCTCCATACCACTGAGAATATGTGAGATGTTATGTTACACCCTATTGATTGCCGGTGTTAATTAAAATTTTAATTAAAGTTTTTTATGGTCTGCGTTTCACTTGTGATAATAGTACAGAGAGGAGACCCTCGCCTTCATAAATCTTATCTTTATTTGCGGCGGCTGGCCATCAACAAATACAACTGTGTACATAAAATTTTACTAACATTGATTTTGAAAATATTAATATTACTTTAAACATTGGAGATGCATTGTTCAATTTAGAACCGCAAAGCATAAAATCCTGGTGCTATAACTCAGTTAATGAACAGGAAAAGTCCATTACAAACCTATCAGTAGACGCATCATCTGATCCACATAAGCGCCTGTGATAGAAGCAGAATCATTTACTTTAAGCTGCACAGAAGACTCCTTTAATAGCGGCAGGCGATGTATTGTGAAACCAATACGAGCTCAGATGAATGGCTGGTTTTTCCTGTGTCTTATGAATACAGGGGACATTATGAAAACTATCCAAATTTCATTTCTGCCTCATGTATCCATCTTGTAGATCACTGTGCATCATTTCATAGATATCATTTCACATGAAAAACACACGGAGCCGGTTGACGCAAGCTTATGTGAAGGTTTAAGCACAGCAGGAAAATCGATGTGCCTCCCTTTCTTTAAATACTCCCCTTTTGCACACTAATGGAGTTAATTCTGTCTCAGTGTAATTGGTTGATTTAATAAATGAATAAACATTTACCACATCCAATTTGTTGGACAAACTGTTTCTTCAGATTCTTATGCAGCCATGTTTCTATCCTTTAATAGCTATCACAAGACCAAAAACGTGTGTGTGGAGTCTAATTGTGCTTATTGAATGTACTTTGAAAAATAGCACAGAGGTACTTTATATTCTTGCTGCTATACATACTTCATATGTTACCAAGACGTCCACAAAGCAGGACATTAAATGACAAGAGAGAAGAAAAGACTGAAGAACAAAAGAAATGTGATGACAGAGACACATAACTGAGAGAGGAGTAAAAGCAAGGGACAGACAGACAAGGCTCTGTACTGGCTCATCTGTACCCAGCAGTGTGTGTTAATTAGAGGAATGTGAGTTTTAAATGAAGTGCTGAGTAGCGTGGAGCAGTAATGAACAGAGATTGGCCTGGCACTGGGTAATATACTGGAGGCTTTATGGTATTTATGACCCAGGGGGCCTCTGCTTCATCCCTGTCCTCCTGAATTTCATCCAACCCCAACAGCATTACTGTCGGTCTTTACATCTTTCTCAGTCTCTCATCCTAACCCCCGCTTCAAAACAGTAAATACAAATAGGAAAGTTTGATTTGATCAAGATGCTCAGACGTGACTTTGTCAGTCAATGATCTGCCACACACATATTCATCTCTACTCATCGTTACTTCTCCTGTTGCAGTGTTACTGAATAAATACTACCAACTAAAGTCTTTGGAGTAATTTTGAAGATATTTTTAAATATAGGAGCTATCTTGCTGAGTTGTATGCCAAAGAAAAAAGAAAGCAAAAGGAAATTTAAATTAAACTTTTGTTCTTTTTCTCAAATTTTCTCAAATTCACCAAAGCCTTTCTGCAACATGTGAAATCTCAAATTACTGTGAGATATATTCATTTGCATTTATATTTCATTTGTGTAGGATTAAAGAAATGAATAAAGCGGATGATCTGGCAGTTTATTCCTCTGTCTCACTCCTCAGTTTTACCCCCCACACCCTCACCATGCTGTTCTCTTCCAGGTCAGGCTGTGAAAAGAGCCTTCCCGTTGGGAACGTCTTCCCAATGGGACAGCTCCATGGGGGCATCATTGTCCCCCTGCCACCGTCCCTCCCACACAGGCCTGACTGATGTGTCCCGGCATTGTTTTCCAGGAGGATCATTGGGATCACTGAGTGGCATGTTGTTTTAAGGGCTAAGCTCTAACCGAATGGCTCCATTGTGTGAGCCATTCCGCCCTTGGCTGCTAACAGCCCAGGGGCAGAGCTAAACAAGACGGGCTCATTTACAGGCTATATGACGAGCTCAATGCTGTCGGGCCAAAACAAGGCTTTCAATGATTTGGGTTACTTAATTACAGAACATCATCAGTGTAAATTCCTCTCTTAAGTCTCAGGCAAGAGCCTAAGGCCCATTTATAAAGTGATGGCTTTTTTCCTCCTTTCAAGCCATCGTATTTTTAAAATGATTTTATTGTTTGTTTATTTTAGTGAAAGCTGGTCTTACTGTTAACGTACTACACTTTCCACTAATCACGTCACAACACTTTTGCCTGTAAATCTGAAGTCCCTTGACATCCCCCCAAATGAAAAAGCAAACATCTTCTTCTTATGCCCTTTTTAAACAAAGATTCTGCAACACTACCATAAAGACGGCCCATCACTGCGCAGGCTTTGCTGCTTTACACTGAAGCAAACAACACCGGTGTAATGCTGCCCGAGTGTGTGATTTTAGATTGCACGCTGGCGTTCAGGAGGCAAAAGGGATGTGATGTTTAACACAACAGCATCAGCATCTAGAGGCTCCGGCTCCCCCGTTTTACACACACTGTGTTCTGATACTCTGCTGCTGGCTTAACGGCAGAACAACAACACCCCTCATTCCCTGTTTGTATGTAATAGTGCAGCATTCCCACCTTGAACAGGCTCAATGGAAGAGGTTTTAGGACTTTCAAGTAATGTAAAAGACAATCTATCTGAGCTCAAGCAATGTAATACATGCATTTCAAGCCCTCGATAACATACAGTCACATAGTTGTTGACCACCCTCTTGGTGGTCAGGGGTGCCTGGTTACTGGCTATTTCATCTGCATACAATGAGGTCCATAAATAGTAGAACTGCCATATTTGTGTGTGTGTGTGTGTGTGTGTGTGTGTGTGTGTGTGTGTGTGTGTGTGCTGCCTCTGTACTTTAACATATTGGATTCACAATTCAAAAGACTATGTGGTTGAAGTGCTGACCCTCAGCTTTAATTTGAGAATGTGCTGACATCCATGTTGTTGTTACGTATTTTTTTATACATACCTGCACTGTTTTCAGTGTCCAAAATGTATTTAAAAAATTTAGATAAACTGTAGGTTAGGTTAGGTTTCCTGAAGTCTGCATACCTAAGCTATCAGCAGACACTTTCCCTGATGTTCTGCCAGGACTGTTCTGCACCCATCTTTTGCTATTGTCTTTCTCTGAGGATCCATGCCCCTGCTGCGTTGTCCTAAAATTGGGCTTCTATGTATAAAAGGGACCAGACTGTTCACCCAACGTGAACACCCTCAAACACACTCTTTTTCCAGATTTTTTTCAAATGTGTAATGTCACAAAAGTGTGAATTTCAGCAGATGGAAATTCAAATGGACACTTTGCTGCATCCAGCATAAATTCAACAGAAGCACAGAAACACACACACACACACACACACACACACACACACACACACAGGGAATCATCACTTTTTTTCAACACGCACACACATAAAAGCACATACACTCATATATAGGGACACATATAAATTCTCACTCACACGTACACTTTACATGAACAGTGTCTGATCAGCAATTCTTCTAGAGGTGAGTATTGACAGGTTTTGTTATTCATAGCATATTCAAGCTATTATATTTTCTCCTCTGCTGCCATAATGTTGCCAGTGTTGCGGAACACATTGGTAGCTATCATTCTCCGGCTCTTTTTAAAAAACGTCTTGAGGCGTGACATTATTACCCATGAGCCATAAGGAGCCTATTCAATGACCAAACAGGGCTGGTTGTTCCTTTTACGGCTGCCACGCTCTCGGTGAGCACCAGGGTTCAAAAGGGCATGGCCTCCCTGCCCTCACAACACACAGACACCATCTTTTTATACCTCCTTTAATCGAAACACCGTGTAGTACATCACAGTTATGCTTTGGGCAAATTAAGGTCACTATATTGATTTCATATTTGTCATTATACGCCAGGCACTCGTATGCTCACAAATCGTCCTCTTTGCCTCGTCCCTGTAGACATGTATCCCCCATCCTGCACTATATCATCCTTCATAGAGCCATATTTGTGCAGGGAGTGCATTGTCTCTTCCTTTGTTTTGGTGTAGCAGAGTTTTCGTGGCTTGGGATAGAGTGACTTTTCAAGGCTTCGTCCTTCCCAGGAGTCACTTAGTGCTATAAAGGAATCCGGTCGGGCGAGTGCTTTAAACATAGATTTGTTGTCTAGCATTTGTCAAAGGTCAACAGCAAACAAGCCCTTCGGTGGCCATTTAAGTCTGCCACTGAACTTGTTCTTTGACTCGCAGGGATTTGTGATTAGGAAATGTCTCTAACCGCTCTCGGCCACTCAGCTCAGCTGAAAAACAGGTGATTCATAACAGGGCTAAAAGGTCACGTCAAGTGGCATGTTAGTATTTCACTTAAACTTTGATTAAAGATTTTTGGAAAAGATGGGAAAACGACTTAATATCAGTGTGGTCCTCCCTCTTCTACCTCTGCGCCCAGGGTTCTATATTTCCTGCAGAAATCAATAAGTGGGAACTGAAGAAACTATTGCTCCGCTCTCTCCGGGTGCAGCGCTCATTCATTCATCCTCAGCCTCTCTAATGGATCATGGGAGCTCGCAGGAGCATACAAAAACAGACAGAGCTCTCTTTACCCTCCCTGCTTCTCCTTCACAGGCCCTCCACAACAACACATATTATAAGAGGCAATTGTACAGGCAAAAACAAAAACAAAAACAAAACAAACAAGTCTAAACCTTTTTTATTGAATGTGAAATTCTTAGTGACATTATTTTATTTTAAATGTTCATCATGTGTATCTAATTGTTTTTGAGAGAAAACTGAAAACTGGAACATCAGATGCCATCGCTCTGATGTTCCTGGCTGTAACCAATTTTAGATTATACTAATGTTTTATGCACATGGTGTCCTGTACAGTTGAAGTTTTAGATTGCGGCTGTAGAAACTTTGACACATGAGTGCAGTGGCTCGAATTAAATTAGGCGGAGTAACAAGTTTATTTCAGCTTTATGAAATCTCCTGTTGCATTCTGTGGTTAAAATACTGTGGGAAGCCCCTGGCAGAGGATGCAGCACAGAGATAGGAGCGACAGTATAATGTAGATATAATCACTTAATTGGATCTATGCAGAACTGAATAGACTTGTTGTTTAGTACTGAGAAGCAAAAGAAGTTTCGTGGACAAAAAAAAACCCCTTTTACAAATTCACCAATATCTTGGCAAAGTTCTACTGTTCAGAAAGCTGCTTTAAAATATGTAAAGTTAATATTAGTTTGTCCAAAGGTAAAATACAATGTACTATCAGCTGTAGAAAAGACTCACCATCAGACTACTGTATCCCACAGTGGAGCCTGCCGTGTTTAACAGTGTGATATATTTCACCGTTTAGAGGACTCATGTAATGGCAGCAATAAGGAGGCACTTAAAGGTCCTTAAGAGCAGCTGCCTGTCAGCACAGACAGAGAAACACAGAACAAGTGGCGCACGGTCGCATTTACACTTCCTCTCATTTGGTAGCATACCGTACATTGCCTCACACACACAGTAGTGTGAGAACAGCGCGTACACACATGCACACAAACGCTTGAATGCATGCATCAAAATAATCGCTGTACTGTAAGCCTCTATGAGGTATTGAATTACTCTGCATGCGTAGTGCATATCAAACACGTGCAAGTTCTCACATTTGTCATGTCGCATTCAACACACAGAGGTCCAACGCCCGAGGCCTGGATAGGCTCAGCAGACCCCGTGCCCCTCTGCAGAGTAATAGAGCGATAGACAGAGAACGAAGGGGGTTATTACCCAGAATAGTCTCTCTTGCTTTCTTTCTCTTGCACGTTCCCTCTTGCCAAGAACGAATGTCCACCCCCACCATGGGTAGAGGGTGGAGAGGTGTTACAGGACAATTTGTTAGCCCCCGTTGATTAACTCTAATATGAATGTAACTGTACGCACGCTCAGGGGAGTTGAGCGCCAGCCACAATTACCGCTGACCCCGATGTAATGGGAAACAAATTTGTAGGAATATTGCCGGCCATCCGTCTTTATTTACAAGTGGTAATGAGGTAGTGTGTTAAAGTACTGCAAGCTTATTCTGAAGGGAGGCTTGACTGGGCCTTCAAGCAAGCAGATACAGACAGGAGGAAGACTTGGAAGACAGGGAGTTGGATGGCAAGATGGACAGACAGACGGGCCAGACAGACAGACAGTTAGCCAGGCAGACAGACAAGAAAATAGAGGGGAAAGTTAAACAGGCCAATTGTAAATGTGCAAAGTTGACAAATTATACAAGTAAACAAGTGAGAAACAGGCATGTAGGAAGGACAGACAGCAGAAATAATGTAAGTAAAAAGGAGAGATCAACCCAAGGCTCATGGCAGACAGGTAATAAAAAAAAAACTAAACTGCTCTCACAAATTTCTCAACAGAAATACAGAATCTTGAATTTATTTGAAATGAAATCATGTTGAAAATATGCAATGCTGTGAAATTCTGAATTCCTGGTGAATTGTATTGAATTGTACATTGAGCTGATAGCATAGTCTAAAATGGATCAATCGTTCAGCAGCTCCACTGCCTCTTATTGATCCCACACCATGAGATGGATGTGTTCTCCAAACCTCCAGCCTGCTTCCTCAGTCATGGAGCACTCTATTCTCAAGCTGCATGTATTCCCCCCATAATCGCACAGTTTGGTTTGTACAATTTTAAGCATCAATTTTCTCCTTCTTTTTCACAGTCCTTTCTCAATGGCCAATGACTTGACTTTTTCTTCATCGCACAGTTTCCAGCAATTTGATTTGGAGTATGGTTGATGTAGATGTAAATATGAGTGCGTGATACAAATGGCATACTAATTTATTAGATTTATGTATATATACTGAGCTAAAGTTGTAAAAAGTACACATTCATTTAAACACCAACTTGTTATCATGAAATACTCACAAACCACTAAGGAATAAAGTCCTCCTCATAAACATAAAGCCCTTTGTGAGTATGTCCCTGTAAATATGTATCCTCCTCTCTCTGCATGCCCCACTGCTTTCTGAATAAGCGTCACTAAAGCAGCATTCAGGGGGACATGTTCCTGTCAAAGATGCTAAACCATGCAAGTCGGAGCTCGGGTTCCCTGCATGAGTCCCCCTAAATGAGATGTCCGTGGGGATAATAGCGCGGCCTGCTTGCAAGCTAGCGCTCTGTGTGGCTCTTTTCATGCCAATTAGACTCTGTGATATAGTCACAGCAGATGCTCCGCCAGCTCCGGGATACCCATCTGATCATCGGCCTGGTCGCACCACATGGGGGGAGACAGAAACAGGGAAAAAAGGAAGCATTCTTTGCACAATACACAAACACTTTCTGTATTTTTTGTGGACAAGAAAGTGTTACACATAACCTGATACAACATGTACTATTAAAGCTGGTGTCACTTAAACCTTTGTAACTAATGTGAAAGCCAATTTTAAAAAAAAGCTCACAGGATGGCTGAAAAGTTGAAGTTTTTTTGGAGATGCATGCCTTTGATCCCTGCCCCTTACGTCTCTCTAGCTCCCTCTACTGTCTCCCCTACCTGCCCTCTAGGTGTTCCGTGTGTCACTGAGAACATTAACTCGCAGACAAAAAAGAAAATGGCCTGTAATGGCCCTAATGAAGTGTGACAAGAGCACAGAGCCTACCCTGCTGACACACAGGGGCCCCAAAATTGGATTAGTGATTAACCATGTTGTCCCGCATTGAGTCAAATGGCTGTGGCGACACAAAAGTGCTCAGTGCCTAGTCTGCTGGCCCGCCCTGCTGGGAAGGGATGCCCCAGGAAGAGAGAGAGCAGGGGGGGGTGACAAGGAGAGAGGTGGAACAGAAAGAGATGGAGGCTGGGGGAAACAAGGGAAAGGATTCAACGAAAGAAGGGAGAAGCGGTAAGGTAGGGGGTGTCCCCGGGGCTCATAGCAGTGCCATGTCTGGAGGCCCCACTGTGCAGTGAAATGAGAAAGGCTCCATGCACCTGAGCAAGCCCAAGAGGGGCCTG